>NC_057799.1:4301946-4472785 GCF_018294505.1 Triticum aestivum | reverse complement strand
TCTACCCTTTCTGACTTCATTTGTTATCTTTCGTGCATTTACTGATTTTTTTCAGCTATAAGACCCTGAAATTGAAAAACACTACAAATGAACTCTTAAAAGGGTGAAAGTTGGCATGGTATCATCATTTCACCCATATAGCATGTGCAAGAAAGTAGGGAGGCTTACGGCAAAAACTGGATGCACTTCGTGTACAAAACGGACAATCTCTTTCGAAGTATCAGGGTTTCATACGGAAACTCGTCTGTTACAAAGGGATTTCATTTTTTTGAACTTATTTGAACTCCATAGTTTTTCTGTGTTCAAAATGCACCATTCAAAGCCACATCATCAATTTTCAACCCTTTCTGACTTCATTTATTATTTTTCATGCATTTACTGATTTTTTTCAGCTATAAGACCCTGAAATTGAAAAGCACTACAAATGAACATGGATAGGTAAGTGACCAAATTAATAGTAGTTCATCATCACATTAAAACCAAAGTACATACATAGTTCAAATAGAACAACATATAGCTCTCCAGAGCATCTAGTTAAACCATACATTGAAACTATGTAAAACCTTTCAATGCAACAACAAATGCGATCATAATCACAACTAAGGTAACAATTGATCCAACGGCATAATGATACCAAGCCTCGGTATGAATGGCATATTTTCTAATCGTTCTAATCTTCAACCGCATTGCATCCATATTGATCTTGTGATCATCGACGACATCCGCAACATGTAACTCCAATATCATCTTCTCCTCCTCAATTTTTTTATTTTTTCCTTCAAGTAATTGTTTTCTTCTTTAACTAAATTTAACCTCTCGACAATAGGGTGGTTGGAATTTCCGGTACAACCACCTCGTATTAATAAAATCTATGTCACGTTGGTCGGCATAATTGTCATAAACAATAAATGAACCAAATAGTTATAAAAAGATAATATATACCACATCCGAATCATAGACAGGACGAGGGCCGACGGGGGCGGATACCAGAACCATCGCACTATATAATAACAAGGAATAATAAAATTAAGAAAATTAGACAAGTATCTATCTCAAGTAAGAATTTTTTCTTTCAGAAATAAGATAAGAACAAGAGGCTCACCACGGTGGTGCCGGCGACGAGATCGGCGCGGGCGATCGACGACGGTGAAGACGGGGACGGGACGTGACGGGCCACTAAACCTAGAAAAATCTCGGGGAAAATGGAGCTCGGAGGTCGAGTTTCGAGAGAAGAAATATTAACTAGTGTGGCTCGGACATTTCATCGAACACCTCATGTGCATAGGAGGTGAGCTAGAGCACCCAAATGCCCTCCCCTCGCCGGCCAGCAAAAAACAGAGCAGTGTGGAGTGCTCTGCTCGCCGGCGATGGACTATATATAGGCAACTCATTTGTCCCGGTTCGTGGCTGGAACCGGGACTAATGGATGTGGGCGAGGAGCGAGGCCCATTGGTTCCGGTTCGTGCCTAGAACTCGGACAAATGGGTCCATACGAACCGGGACCAAAGCCCACGAGGCCCCAGCCGACCACCTGGGCTCACGGACCGGGACGAATGCCCCCATTGGTCCTGGTTCGTATAAGAATTGGGACTAATGGGCTGGCCAGGCCCGAACGAAAGCCCCTTTTTCTACTAGTGATTGAAGGTAGCACAGCGCTGGATTTCTCAAGCCGTCCACAGCGCAGGATTGGACATCGTACAATGATCGTACTCATTCCATGCTTTTCTGCCGCTTTCAAGCTATAATATGCATGCCTTTTAGGATAAATAACTGAATTTTCCCTACCTTTGGATCAGAAATGAACCGCTGGATGTCTTCCTCCCGTGTTTCTTGGCCGATGCAATGATCAGATGAATGTGTTTGAACCGCAGCCCTCTCTCACTCTCGGCTAGAGGTAGAAGAATACACAAGACACAAAAAATTCCGGGCCGGCGCACGAACGCCACCGTGGGCGCACGCCCGCCCTAATCTTCTTTATTTTTTGAATGGCTACATGGCTGGCTCTGAATACCAATTGTTGGAACCGGCTAGCCCTAGCTCACCCTCAGCTCATCCTCTCTCTGGCACATACACAGGAAGAAGACAACATTGATTTCCGGCGACGAACGCCCCGGCGCTCACAATGCCATTTTTCTTTATAGCTGGACTAACCACCACGGGCTACAACCTTGGACGCACAACGCACGCGCTCTCATAACAAACTCAACCAGGAGGGATTTTATACTTGGCCGATGCATGCATGCACATCGCTGCCCACCTCCCCGATCTACGCACTATCCATCCGCTCAGCCCGGCCTCCACGACGCGCTCTACGCGTACGACCCGGCTGGCTATGAACGGAACGCTGCGGCCGTTTTGCTACTACTGCCAGCCTAACTACGACGGCTACGAGCACTTACACGCACGCCACACACACATACGCACACACGTATACTTTGCCATGGCTTCTGCTGTCCAGCACGTCCCGCGCGCATCCGACGCGCCCGACGAGCCCGACACCACCAGTGCATCCCGCACGTCCCGCGCATATCCGACGCGCCCGACGAGCCCGACACCACTAGTGCATCCCGCACGTCCCGCATGAATCCGTCGCGCCTGACGAGCCCGACCACACACGCCTACACCACGGTCCCGCCGCGCCCGACACGCCCGGCGCACGCCCATACACGCGCCCGACGCGTCCGACACTGGCGCCGCGGCTTATTCCAGCCAACAGATCGAATGGACCCAACGATCTCTCTCAACCAATGGGATTTCTTGGCCATACCTCGCCTCTGGCGAGCTTTTTCCCAAGCCCTCACCGACGATGCCTCGGTTGTCCGCGTCATCCCCATCCCCGTTGGGCCTCTGTTATACCTCGGACTCAACACCGCATGCGATACCACGACCAACCGCATCGTCCCAGCTTCAATTCGCTCCTGTCTTGGCCTTGCTGTGATTCGCCGCGCCGCATCCGTCTTCGGTCTCGTGCTACTCCCCTCTTGCTTATGTCTCTCATGATGTTTCCTCTATTTGAAATCGACTGATCACAATTTTTTTCTATTGCCTGTGGAATAGTAGTACGGATAAGTTAAAAGGTGAAATAATTTCATTTCAACGTGTGTAAAGGCCCATGCATAAAGTCAATGTCACACAAGTATTTGAGTGAGCTTCTCTTGCTTGACTGTATAGAAGTTCAACGTGAGACACATTTTTTATTCGAATATTCACCTGGGGGAGAGGTTCCCCACATGGATTTTCACTGAAAGGGGCCCAAAGACGGATGCATTACAAAGAAGAGGACCAAGGAAATCAACAGAAGGTTGGTCGAGAGAGCAGAGAGGGCAACTAGAGGAGGGAGCCTATGAGCGAGCCAATTCTTCCATGCGTCCCCAGCAGGTCCATGGATCTACGCAGCTTTGGAGAGCACATATGGGGTTGCTCTAAGCTCTAAATCGAACTTTCTACGTACATTGATCCCGAACTTCTCAGACATGTCCAACGACCCCGGATTAGGCCCATCAGGGAACACCCAGTCAAAATGGTGTAGAAGGTTTGCTAATGCGATCTCCACGGTTGATGTGCCGAACAACATTCCAGGACATTGCCGTCTCCCAGCCCCGAAAGGTGTGAACTCAAAATGTGTCCCCTTGTGATCTATGTTGCTCTCTTTGAACCTCTCTGGCTTAAATGCTTCAGGGGCATCCCAATATCTGCAATCCCGACAAATCGCGAATATATTAACTTGTACATTGGTGCCCTCAGGAATTTTATATCCCATGATTTCGCAGTCTTCTCTTGCCCTTCGGGGGAGTAGAGGAGCGGGGGGATGCAACCTCAAGACCTCCTTGATCACCATTCTCATGTAGTGGAGGTCATGAAGGTCATTGTTATTTATGACAGATTGTTGCCCACCTACCACTTGTCGAACCTCTAGTTGTACCTTTCTCATATTTTCGGGATTTTTCAAGAGCTCTGACATAGCCCACTCCAATGTTATTCCAGAGGTCTCGGTGCCACCCGCGAACAAGTCCTACGAACAATTGTTCTAGGTTATACTCACGTACATATTTAGCTTCAATAATGAAAAAATATAGATAAAACGTATATTTCCAACAAAGTGAGGAGAGGACATGGCAAACAATACTCACAAATATGATGACGCCTATTGCCTCTAAAGTTAGTGGATATGGCAAGGAGTCCTCCTTGTGCAGCCTGAGCAGCACGTCCAGCAAGTCCTCCTCGTCGTTGGAGCTGACTGCAGCGCGCATCTCCTTGCGTTGCTCAATGATGTTGGAGATGATGCACTGGATTCGTCCATAGCTCCTCCTCATCCGTCGCTCCCCGGAGCTCAGCAGCCGCACCAGCCGCGACGACGGGAATAGGTCTACGAGCGAGAAGCCTCCCACCAATGCAGTGACTTTTTCCAATTCCCGGAGGTACTCACCTTGCTGTGCGCACTTGCCTCCGAACACCGCCCGCGCAATGACATCGTTCATGAGTGCCGACAACTTCTCCGTGAGGTTGATAGTTGTGCCAATCGAGGTGGTGATGGAACTAAGGAGGTTGCTGACCTCCTCGGACCTGATGCCTTCCATACGCTTCACCTGTGTTAGAAACATATTGTCCACTTCTATCTATCAACACTCATGCTTTATCGCAAACTAGTTAGGTGCTGGCATTTCCCCCCAAAAAGATGGTGTATGCAAATTAATAACCTGCTTCGCGCTCAGGAGCTCCATGGTGCAGACCTTGCGCGCCTGGTGCCAGCGGTCGCTATAGGGGGCAAAGATGATGCCTATGCCGCTGCCATAACCTATGACGTCCAGTGTCACACCGCGCGGTCGCGAGGCGAACATGAGGTCCTTGCTCTTCATCACCACCTCCGCCATCTCCGCGCTCGAGACCACCACGGTGGGGACCTCGCCGAGTCTGAGGAACATCAGTGGGCCATGCCGGCGAGATAGCTCCGCCATGATGCGGTGCGGGAGGACGCCGAATACGTGGTGGAGGCTGCCGATGATCGGTAGGGTCCATGGCCCGGGAGGCCGCAAATGCTTGTTGGGCTTGGGATGAAAAAACCAAAGGAGGAGTACTAGGGCTAGGGAAACGAAAGAAATGCTTGAAATTGTTACCTCCATGTCATGCAGCTGGGAGCTAGCTAGTAACCAGCCGCAAGTTTAGTACTAATCAGTCAGTTGACATTCAGTTTATACACGGATCATCCGTATTTATGGATCAGATATGCAGCACAGGACATGGGATTGGTTGGGATCTGGAAATCAAACTTACCTACTACACGTGAGGAGATGTATGCAAAACAACGGTGTATTTGGTTTACGTACGAACTTTCATGAAAAATTCCATTCCATTCACTAAACAGTACAGTGTGTGGTTGAATGATACAACTTCCATTATTCCAAATGCAGTGGTTGAGGATAGCTTTATGGCAATTTTTTGTTAATCAAAAGGACAAAGTGCCGAGCACGAGGAAATAAATGCCTTAGAAAAATAACAGAGGCAAATTCGTTGCCTTTTCTTAATTGCTAGCTGGATGCCGGATGAGATCGCATCGATCGGCACAATTTAATATTCAAAACATTTGATTTATTAAGAGAGATGAGCACATGATGTGCACTGGTGCACTAAAAGCATGATCTGCACATCTATTCCGCCCTTTTGTATACTTTATTTATTTTTCCATATCTTCTCTTGTTATTTTATTTCATCCTTTAGCTTTTAAATATTTTGGGTTTTAGTTATCAGCTTGTTCGCTATTCACTGTTTTGTTATATTTCATTTTTTACTTCAACTAGCAGGGTGGCCCTCGTGCGAGGGCAGCATATTTAGTGTGTCAAAACTGTTTAAATAATAAACCAAGTTTTTTATACGATGCTACTACAAATGATATATTTTTATATACACCACAAATGTTATGATAAAGTTATATACATGAAAGAGGATATTTTGCATGAAAATGTAAGCCGAATTCCAATGAAAGATATTAGTCTTGTAAAAATATATTTGCCATTGGTGGATCACAACATAAGGTTCGATGAAGTGCTTATTCTGTAGGAATTGCATGATTTAAAGAGCACGCAAGGCTACAGGCTTCCTAGGAAGACCATAAAACAGTTTGTGATCAGGAAGAAAATAAAGTAATGGAATTGTTTCTTCCAGTTCAATTAAGATCTTCGCGTACTTGAACGCGAGTCTGTAGCCTCTTCGAAGCAGAAAAGTTCACTCTTATAGAAATTTGAAGACTCGAAAGATCCTCAAAGGCAAAGCATAGAATGAGCTTGAGGTTTCTTGCTTTATCCTGAAAGAAAATGGTGTCGTTCACATACTGTAGAATGGATAAACTATCTACTACTAAATGATGAATTACACCACTAATTTGTCCAGTCACTTTAGCGTGTTCAACAAGTATAGCGAGCATAACCGCTATGATGTTGAACTGGAGTATACCGGTGAGGTCTAGATGCTGGCAAGTTGTGTATTAGTTACCAGCCAAGATCTGAAGGAAGACTGTTCTTTCACCGATCAATTGGTTCCGTTATTCTGCTAGGCACCCGTACATGCAACTTTGAGCTGGTTGGGTCACTTCCAAGTACCAGCAACATGTCACATGTAGATAGTCGTATACAATATGGAGGAAACACCATGTCTCGATGCTTCTATACCGTGTCTCATACAGCACGAGTAAAAAATGGTAGTACATTGGTTGTTTTTCGTAAAAGAAATACAAATTTTGACGCATGCATGCCTTTATTATTCAACTATAATGTGGTTATGGGCAGTGTAAAACTGTCCTGGTGGTCGGCAAGTACATTTACATACAACGAGAGTCTATTACATTTCTCGCTTCTTCAACTTAACAATGAGCCCATTTTTCATCTCCAGTATAATGGACGGCTTAGGCTGGATGCTTTGCCCTTCCACCACCTTCACATCGAAGTTCCACACAGCTGTAGCAATGACAGTCTTCATTTGCATAAGTGCAATGTCCTTGCCGAGGCACATCCTCGGGCCAGCATTGAAGGCCAAGAACTTGTGAGATGGTATGTACCTCAGGTTGTTGTCATCATCTGAGAGCCACCTACGTGGGTTATAGTCGAAGCAGTCTTTACCCCACACACCCTCCATTCTCCCCATGGAGTGGACGGAAACAAAAATGGTGTCACCGGCATGCACCTCATGGCCACTCGGCATGATGTCATCTACGGCCACCTTCTTGAGCAAGACAGGCGCCGGTGGGTACAGTCTAAGAGTCTCATACAAAGTGGCTGTCAAATATACTAGAGATTTGGTCTCGTCTGGCTCAAAGATCACTGGGGTAGATGCCCCTAATGCTACTTTGCGTGATGCAATGGGTGAAAGTTCGTTGCGGATGATTGACACGATGTCAGGATTTTGGGCGAGGTCGCAGAAGATCCATGTTAGGGTTGTTGCAATTGTGTCCCTCGCAGCAAGCATGTAGCTAATGATAATCGCACGGAGCAAGTCAGCATTGGCGTAGTCTGGGTCTTCGAGGAAGGAAGGAATAATATCCACACTCTCTTGTTCCTTGCCATGTCCAAAACGACATGTGGTGATCTTCCTCTTTTGCATCATCTCCCCGATGATCTCTCGCAGCACCATGCGTGCCGTGTCGAGCTTTCTCTCAGAGCCGATGTTTAGCCACCTCATCAACTTCTAGCAATAAGCTGGCATCATGAGCCTAAAAAAGCCCACCTCCATCACCGTGTCCAGGGCAACCGCTGCGTCCATGGGCGGCATGTCTAAGGATAGGAGGCCAGGATCCACACCGAAGAGAGGCATAGCAGCCAGGTCAAACATAAGCCTCGACATCAATTCATGCATGTCGAATGAAGTGTCAGTGATCGCCATCCGAGTGAACAATGGGAGGAGGTTGTTCTCCACCTTGCCATAGAGGTAGACCGCCATACTGGAAATGATCCTCGGGCTGCTGAGGATTCTCTTGGCTTTGGCACGTTGTTGGCGGCACGACTCACCGTCGATGGTGAAGAGGCTGCCACCCATGATGTTGAAGATATCAGCGAATTCCGTGCCCTTGGGGAAGTTGGCGTGGTTCGTCGTCAAGATGTGCCGGGCGTTCGGAGGGTTGCATGTGATGAAGAAGCGCATCCCGGTCCCAGGTGGTCCATGCACCCTGAAGTTGTGGCCTGATCTGGCGAGGACCAGGGTGTAATAGTCATACAAGTTGTGGAGGTTGGCTATGAAGGAAGGGAACATGTGCAGCATTGGCCAGTTTGTGGGAAGCACTGGTGGGTTCTTTGATCTACAACTAGCCCTGAGATACAAGCAAATTGGAACAAGCAGAATGATCAATGTGGAGATGAACATAATTGGCATTGTTATCAGTAGTGTGCGATAATGCTATTAGTTAGATTTATTCTTCAATTAGCATGGCTATGGCTTCATATATAGACGCCTTCCCTCTCCACCATAGTGATACTACCTCAGTGCATTGGTAGTATACTTGCTAGTATTCTCAGTTAGCGTCAACATAACTCCAATCCATTGGGCTCAAAAGCAGGTGACAGTTGGCAGATTTGGCGATAAGTATGTGAAGTGCAGTACTTGATAACTTTCATTCCAAATTGGATCACTCCTTACATAGCTCATCGGGCTATACTTGAGTCTGGCAGTACTTGATAAGTGTCAACATAACTACATAACTACACTTCATTGGGCTCAAAAGCAGGTGGCAATTGGCAGATTTGGGGATAAATTTTAAAGTGCAGGTCCAGCTCACTTTATTAGCCTCAGTCGCCGCACAACAGTCTTGATCAAGTACACTCTTTGATCCCATCGCCGATAAAAGTACTCTTGACCGATCGCCACAATATATGAACATGCAGGGTCATCGTCTTGCGAGGAGGATTCATAGCAACAGTACCGTGTGGCTGGCTGGCTCATGTAATTTGCAGTACACGTACGTACGGCAGGAGATGGAAGAGACCGGTGATCAGCGATCGATCAGTAATTGTTCAGCACGTCGCATGCATGCGTAGGTGTGTGTATATGCTTTGGATTTCAGACCGCCTATTTCTTCTTCTAGAACACACATTAGCAGCAGCGTTTAGCAACTGCAGAAGCAAACGCACTTCTAAGTAGGATCAAAACAAGTAGCCTTCTCACTGCTTAATTACTTAATTCTACGTCTCTCGTAGCCAATGTGTCATTCTGCTTCTTCGTCTTCTACCTTGGCATGGGCAGCGAGCATATATATCACATATATACCATGATAACCATTCAGATTTAAATTGGGATGGTTATAATATATATGATGGCTCTTTGCGAAGAATCTTGTCAAGAATATATAACACAGGCCGGCCATCGGTCGAACTAGAGATGGAATTTCACGTTCATGCTATGCGACATCCTATACAGTGGCTCAGTGGCGGAGCCACGAAACCTGAATGGACAGGGCCAAGAGCTGCTAAACTAGCTTTTTTTATTGCGTTGGAATATGGGGTTCTTTATTCAACAAAAGCACACCTGGCACAGTCCGCCATGAGGCTACTAACCAGGAAGGTAGGTACATCGTTGGTCCACGCCTCGGTCACTTGCAGCGAACATGCTTGCTTAGCGCAAAGATGAGCAGGCAAATTAGACAGTCTAGAAGTATGTTGAATAATAAAAGAACTAAAACTAGCAGATAAATCCCCAATTTCCAAAAGAATCGGTGCCACAACCGAGCGGGAGTTGTGGCGAGTCTTCCAGAGGTCCACAACCTCCTTGCAGTCCATCTCCATCACGACCTTGTTCAGACCACGAAGCTTTGCATAGAGAACTCCATCACGCAAACAAAGCGCTTCGGCAATCAGAGGATCTGTAACTCCATCGTGAGGCTTACACCATGCTCCTAAAAAGCCAGTGGCTGAACAGGCAACCCCCCCCCCCCCCCCCCCTTGCTCCCGGATACTGTCAATACCCGCATCCGTATTAATCTTAACACTGTCATCGTCTGGGGGGAGCCAACCAAAGCCAGGAAGAGCTAGCGCAAGATCCTTAGGTAATTCCAGGGCCGCCAATGTCTCTCGAATAATCCGTAGCGAGTTTGCCTGATCCAAGCGTTCTTCATCATGTGTCCACTGGTTCCTTGAGTGCCAAATAGACCACATAACTGACACAATCTTCGCCCGGTCTCCAGTCGGAATGATTGGGTAGCTAATAATGTATCGCGCCCAAGTGGTTGGATGAAGGCGAGGTAGTTTGAAGTCGAACCACTTCTCAGCTTCGTCCCAAAAGCTCCTGCCATGAGAACAGTGTATGAGTGCATGCATCAAGTCCTCCTCGTCTGCCAAACAGAGTTTGCATCGACTATAGCTTGGGGAGAGAGCCAGACCAACGGAATACAAAGCTAATACACTGTTTTAGCAGAAATACTCAGTGTCCTAGTGGAAATGTTTGCATGTTGGCCAGGGCCCAGGCCCTGGCTGGCACCCCTATCTCCGCCACTGACTCTATATATACCTAAGAGGGTTATCGTCACTAACTTGTTTATCTCAACATGCAAGCATGTCACCTCATCATACAATTATGAATGGGATAAGATCTACCTCAACATGCAATCATGTATACGAAAAGACCTAGTACAACATTTAATCATGCATGGAAAAACATTTTCCATTCAATTACTCTACTTATATTCAATAAATATTGTTGCAACTATACATAATCAATATAATCACATGTATTTTAAATTTTCATTCTCATGTTATCAAACCAAATTTTCATTAACCAATTCCCATCAGTAATGCACCGGGTATCTTCTAGTTTCCTAAGTGGATGAGCGAAAGACATCGGTGGGATATATCCTACATATGTAAGAGAGTGGTCCCTAACCTATTTATCTAAGCATGCAAGCATTCTACATCATCATACAATTATCCATGGGATAAGGCTCACCATGACATGCAACCATGCATGGGAAAAGACACACTACCACATGCAACCATACATGGAAAAATATTTTTCATTCTATTATTCCATTCATATTCAATTAATATTTTACAACTATACATAGGAGAAGTTTTAGGATGTCCGCTTACCTCGTCGAACGTAAGATCAATAAATCAATATCACACGTTGATTATTAGGAGTGGTGGAATCTAATAATCACCATGTCAAAATTCGACCTGCTATTCCGTAAGACATACGGACTATTATATACATAGTTTCCACAGCTTCCTAGTCGCTTTGATTCGTACAAAAATACAAAAAAAATAAAACTATACTTTCGAGAGGCCGGAGCTAGCTGGGACATGGTGGCAATGCTGGCCTGGTTCATCTCCCTGGCCGGCCTCGGCGCCCTGTACTTGTCCGCCGCCTGCCTCCACCTCCTCGTCCACCTCTCACTCTTTCTCCGCCAGCCAAAAAGCCATAAAAGCTCCTAAATAGGTGTAAAATCCATAAAAGTCATATTGGACTTCAAAAGACATAAAAGCTCCAAAAGCATCTATTTATGAGCTTTTATGGCTTTTTGGCCAAAGTGGAAAAGCTGCAAAAAGAAGAAGCAAAAGTCCAAACAAACAGGGTCTATGCATCATTGCATGCATGCAAATCCAACACGCACGCTGTGCTATCCCGTGAAGCAAGTACAATCACACTTTTTTTCTTACTCGTATCTTAATAATTATGTAATAAGTTCTAATAAGATTTGAATAAAAAAAATTTACTGAGTACAATGGACGGTGAACATGTTGATTTTTTTTATGAAATGTATTAGAGAAGGGCTAATATTTTTGAAACTTCACTTGAATAAGGGTCTGTCTAGGAGAATAGCGTTTTGGTGACCGGGCTCTATGCAGCCTGAAATTTTTTAAAAATTCAAATTCAAACTTTCTGTTTTCAAAAAAATCTGAAAACAAATATCCAAGTATACAAGGATGAAATGTATATCTGTGTAAAAATATCCAGGATGAAATACCTTAAAATGCGACCTTTAAAAATACAAATTCATGGACTTTGAGGATGAATTGTATCATGTGCAAAAAAGCCCTCATATTTGTTTTTTTACACACCTCATTTCAAAGTATTTCATCCTGAAAATTTACACACATGTACATTATGGATCCATGTAGATCTGCATTTGTTTCCAGAATTTTATGAAACATAGAAATAAGAATTTTGATGAATTTACAAAATTGCAATGGAGGCCCTACATGGAGCTTGGCCCCCAAAAGCAATTTTCCTAGGGCACATGTAGATATGCCTAAATTATTGCACATCTAAATAACTCAATCAAACATAAAATAAAAAGGAAAAAAGAAAATAAATAAATTATCGACACAAACCTCAGCGTAAAATTAATGACATAGGACTTAGATGCGCAATACTTAAGGCACATCCAGATGTGCTTTAGCAAAACTGTTGAAATAAACATGGTCTAAAGTTATATATGTGTATAAAGTTTCACGACAAAATGACTTCCGTCGTAGTCTAGGTGAACTAAATAAAAACAGATACAATATAAAGTTACTATTCACATTTTTCTAACAGGCAATGTTTTTTGCCAAGATTTCCACAGATTTCATTTTGTTGCGAAACTTTACACATGAGTATAACATTAGACCATATTTGTATAAAAACGATTAAGAAACAATTGAATTTTTTAATATATTTTTAAATGTTTTTTAGACACGGATGTATCTAAACATGTGTTAGACACATCCGTATCTAGACAAATCTAAGACAAGTAATATTGGTTGGAGGAAGTACATATTTAGAAGGCCGTATTCTGGCCAACACAAAAAAGCATGACCAGATGTTGTGCTAACAGGCCATGTCGTAGCCAGCCCATTTTAGCTTGTGATTCAAGATGATGTCAATACTTACGGATATCGTTATTCATGGCTCCTATTTGTCGTGTAAGTCGCTGTGTAGCGACCTAGCGCATACCCTCCTGTTCACCGTATGGGCCGAACCATTCTGTATTTTCACCACTATTTTTAGGAAGGATCTAGAAGACTCTTTGCACCATTGTTTTTTTTTTGACTCATTTTGTATTTAATTTTTCCTTTTCCACTTTTTTATTTCTATTATCTTCTACTTGTTTCATATTCCTTTTTCCTTTTTCCTTTAATTTTGTCAACAAATTAGTTCAAAATTTCTTAACATTTTCATACCCGTGATTTTGTTTGGAATTCACCAACAGTTTTTCCAATATATGAACTATTTTCAAATTTATGATAATATTTTAGAATTTCTTTTTCTCGAATACGCACGAGTGTGCGTATCATTCATTAAAAAAGAGAGAAGACTCCCCAAGTTCATATGTATAAAGTTTAATTAGAGCATCTTCAGCCGTTGGCCCCCCAGACGGCTCGAAAAATCGCCGCCTGGGAGCGAACCGGCGGTAAAATCGGACTGGGGGCGATCAGGTTCCCAGCCGACGCCCCAGGATCGGCCCCAGGCGCCTGTTTTAAATCTTTTTGGAACATTTATTTGACTAAAATTCGGCGAACGGGACAAATATTCGGCGAAACAGTGCATTACTTCGGCGAACTGAAATAGTTCTTTTACATAGGTAAAAGACTTAAAAAAATAAACGCGACTACGGGTCGAAGAACGCGCTAAGAGAGGCGAAGTCGCCGACGTCGCCGCCATCCTTGCCGCCGTCCTCGTCGGCCTTCTCCTCCTTGACGCGGCCGCCCATGCTGGACCCCTGCCCGGCGTCGCCCTGGCGGACCGGTGGCGGCGGTGCGTCATCGTCGCTGTCGTCGAGGACGACTACGCCTCCCTTGTCGCGGCCACGGCGCCGAGCGGCGAACCGCTCGTAGGCGAGGCGCTGGCGCTCCAGCTCCGTCCGCGCCCAATCGTCACGTGCCCACTTCAAGGCCGCTGCATCGTCGAGCTCCTCCTTGACGCCACCAGCGAGCCCTGGCTCCGTCTTCACGACGGCGAGCCCCGGCTCCGTCTTCGGTTTGACGTAGCGGGGAGGAGCCGAGGAGGAGGCGCGCCCCCCGCCCTCGTTGATGACGATGCCGGTGTTGCGGGTGCGTCGACCGAGCGGCGTCTCCGCTGCGGGCTCGGCCTTGACGTCGAACACCGCCGGCGAGCCGGAGGAGTAGGAAGAGGAGCGGGAGGAGGAGTGAGAAGAGGAAGACGAGGAGGAGCCGAACCTCCTGGGCATCCATTGCCCGGCGCTCCGGCGGTGGACCGGGGCGGCGGCCGCGGCAGATATGCCAGCGGCGGGTCATTGCCGCCCTCGAGGTACTGGAGTACCTCATGGAGCATGCGGCCGGGGGCGCCCCACCATAGGCGGCGCCTCTCGCTGTTCTTGACGCCCCCACCATCGGCGCCCCGTTCGTGGACGCCTGCCGCTGCGCCTGCCGGCGCTGGAAGTACGCCGTCCACGACGCGTGGTTGTCGGCGGCGTACTGCGGGAGGGCCTGCTACTCTTCTGTTAGTGACGCCCGCACGCGGTCGACCTCGGCGGCGAAGATGTCGGGACGCGCGTCGACGTCGGGCACCGGGGGAATTGGGACGACACCGGCGCTGAGCCTCCACCCCGTCGGCCCGGCGCGCATGTCCGGTGGCGCCGGGATGTTCGCCTCGAAGAAGAGATAGGCCTCCCACTCGTGGAGCGAGCGGTGGCGGAAGCCGCTGGCCGCCGCCCCATCGCCGGGGAACCGCTCGGCCATCGGATGGGCTTGGGGAAAGGGAGAGAGGGGAGGAACGTCAGCGGGGGCTGCACACGGGGAGTGAGGCAGAGCTCGGCGGTGGCTGTGGGCGGGTGTGGCCAGAGGCGAGGGGAGGCCTTGCTTTTATAGCCGCGCGCCGTGTGTAGGCGTCGCCGCACCGCCCGTGAGGAATCAATGGAAGGCTGACCGGCGACAGCCTTGCCATTGATTCCCCACGAGAAATCGAGGCGTTCTGAGGACGATGAGGCGCGAGTCGCTGACTCGGCGGGCCCGCAGCTCTTTCGCGCCAAAATCGCTCTCCCCGGCGCCCCCGGGCGCCCTAGCGCACCGGGTTCGGCCTGGGTCCGCCGGCGTCAGTTTCGGCCCAAACCGGCGAAAAAGGGCTCCTAGAGGCGCGACTGGGCCAATTTTTTGACGCCGGCTCCTAAAAATCGCCTGGGGGCTGTTGGGGGCGCGGCTGGAGATGCTCTTACATCCCGGAATTTTTCCGACACTACCGCGAAGCTTATGAACGAACTACGTCTCGACATCCCACACTCCTACCTCCACCTCTACTCCTACCGTATTCCTCTCAACAGCCTAGCCTTTGCCCATAGCCTTCCTTCATCCGTTATTCGCTGCTTCAACTGGGAGATTGACGGTGTCACACCATTGAACACGACGTCATTCCGATGCTTCCGAAGGATCCACGTAGTCAAGAGGCATTTAGCCCTCGTTCACTTCCGATCCGTAGCGGTTGAATCTTGCCTGATGCACCACGCACTCAACTCCTCATCAGTTAGTGGCTCGAATGCCGGCCTACCAGTGATCCTCCCCAACCAACCAATGCCAGATTTGCCTTACGAACACACAGTCGAGTAATTTGGGAACATTTTGGAAAATTGCGAGCCTTTGTGAATTTGTAAAAGTCTTTTTAAATTCATGAATATTTTTAGATTTGAGAACAATTTTTGGAATTCATAAATATGTTTTTAATTCGTGAATTTTTTCTTTACCGATAAGCATATTGTAAAGTAAAGAAGGCACACACTTTATTTCTACCATTTTAACGTGTGTAAAAGGCGCATGCACAAGGTCAATGTCACGCAAGTATTTGAATGAGCTTCTCTTGGTTGAGTGTATAGAAGTACAACGTGAGACAAATTATTTATTCGAATGTTCACCGGGGGGAGAGGTTCCCCACATGGATTTTCACTGAAAGTGGCCCAAAGCCAGGGACTGAGGCACGAGACAGTTGGTTGAGACGGGGACCAGATGAGGGATTACATGTCGCCTATGAGCAAATCAATTCTTCCATGCGTCCCCAGCAGGTCCATGGATCTACGCAGCTTTGGAGAGCACATATGGGGTTGCTCTAAGCTCTAAATCGAACTTTCTACGTACGCTGATCCCGAACTTCTCAGACATGTCCAATAACTCTGGATTAGGCCAACTAGGGATGACCCAGTCAAAGTGGTATAGAAAGTTTGCCAATGCAATCTCCACGGTTGATGTGCCGAACAACATTCCAGGACACTGCCAACGCCCGTCCCCCGAAAGACGTGAACGCAAAATGTGCGCCCTTATAATCTATGTTGCTTTGCTCGAACCTCTCTGGCTTAAATTCTTTGGGGTCCCAATATATGCAATCCTGACAAATCACAAATGTATTAACTTGTATATTGGTGCTCTCGGGATTTTTATATCCCATGATTTCACAGTCTTGCCCTTCGGGGGAGTAGCGGAGCGGGAGGATGCAACCTCAAGACCTCTTTGATAACCATTCTCATGTAGTGGAGGTCATGAAGGTCATTGTTAGTTATGACAGCTTGTTGCACACCCAGCACTTGTCGAACTTCTAATTGTGCCTTTCTCATAGTTTCAGGATTTTTCAAGAGCTCTGACATAGCCCACTCCATTGTTATTCTAGAGGTCTCAGTGCCACCAGCAAACAATTGTTGCGGGTTATATGAGACGTACATATTTAGCATCAATAGTGAAAATAATATAGTAGATGAAACATAATATTTTCAACAAACGTGTCGAGAGGATGCGGCAGATAATGATTAATAATCCAATAAATGACTATGTGCGACTCATGAGGTTTATCCTCCTTTGACAAAAAACAAATAGAAGAAGGTATTTGTAACAGTACTGACAAATATGATGACGCCTATTCCCTCTAAAGTTTGAGGATATGGCAAGGATTCCTCCATGTGCAGCCTGAGCAGCACATCCAGCAAGTCCTCGTCCTCGTTGGCAGGGGCGGAGCCAGGATTTAGGCATAGTGGGAGCCAAGCCCCAAGCAAAATTCCGATGCGGAAAAATAAGTATCATAACATTGTATAATGTTGCGCTTCAGCCTATACAAGCATCGTTATATTTGCAATAGTTAAAATTTGTTTCTATAATTTTCACTATGATAAACAACAACTAGCATAAATGTATTGTAATGTTTTGCTTTGGCGCTGTAATGACTATATTACATTTCAATTAATCTTTGTAGTATTTTGCACATTTTTTTTCTTTTTTTTTGCGCATTTTCCCCTTCGTAATTGCAAGTCTTGGAACTAGCATCGCATGTCACCCAACCAAAATAATTAATATCTAATGTATAATTCTGACACATACGAGATAAGAGTTGAGTGAGATCAGCAGAAGCTGTAAAGTAGAGAGTAATACCTGCTGGAATTTAGTGTATTTTGGGACAGCCCAATAACTATTTCAGAAATTCCTAAATAAATCCTAAAGGCTCACTTAGCCCATTCATGCAAGGCAAGGGATACTACTAAAGTTTAGTCCCACATTGCTAGTTTAGTGGGAGTTGGACCTCCTTATAAGGGAGGATCTTTTCCCACTTGTATGAGCATGAGAACAAGAGGGACATCCACGGGCGCTCCTCCGCTGCCCGCCTCGTCGCGACGTGCCGCGGGTTACGGGAATGAGCCGAGCCGATGTCTAAATTTTGCCACGCACTACGGGTATACGAAGATCCTCTTCCTCTCGCCACAAAGTTCCTGAGCACTGCGGTGCACGCCGGGACAGTAGGCCTCCGAAACTCCACCTATTTGAGTCCTGTACGGGAGAAGGGCCCATGTCCATTAGAGATCCTGCTACAGTTCCTTGTTCTAGTGTTTGCCCTAGATATGTTAGACTCTGTTACAGTTCATATATGAAGATGCTGTTAACCTTCCCTTTGTCAAATCGCATGACTTGTTTTATCACTGCCATACTAGTCATGCTTTATCTAGTATTTCTGTTAATAAAATCATTCAGTAAATTGCTCATATTTCCAACAATCCAAAAACCTTATTATAGGCAATTTACCCCAAGTGGTTTTGCTGCTTCCATGAGACCTCCTATGTTTGAGGGTATCCACTATAAGAGGTGGCACGTGAGAGTAGTCTTATGGTTTCAAACCATGAGTTGCTATGACGCCCCGCTTGGCAAACCTGAACGGGAGTATGATGCCCAACAGGAACAAGCTTTTCGGAAAATGGATACTCTGTTTAAGGCTGCTCTCTTTAGTGTTCTTGGTGAGAACATAGTTGATGCTTATGCATCAATTGACAATGGAAAAGATATGTGGGACGCACTCGAGGCCAAGTTTGGGGTCTCGGATGCCGGCACTGAGTTGTACATCATGGAGCAATTCTATGACTACAAGATGACTGAAGAGCGCTCCGTGGTTGAGCAAGCTCATGAGATACAGTCATTTGCTAGAGAACTTGAGCACTTAAACTGTATGCTACCGGACAAGTTTGTTGCCGGAGGTATCATTGATACGTCTCCGACGTATCTATAATTTATGAAGTATTCATGCCATGTTTACAGTAGTTTTATATGATTTTGGTATGATTTGATTAGAACTAACTCGGACTGACGCTGTTTTCAGCAGAACTACCATGGTGTTGTTTTTGTGCAGAAATAAAAGTTCTCGGAATGCGATGAAAATCAACGGAGAATTTATCTGGAAAATATGAAAACTACTGGAACAAAAATCTACCGGAAGGGAGTCACGAGGGCCCCACGAGGGTGGGGGCGCGCCCCCCTGCCTCGTGGACTCCCCGAAGGCCCCCCTGACGTGAAATCAACGCCAACTCGTCCTATAAATACAGAAACCTTCGGGAAATAACCTAGATCGGAAGTTCCGCCGCCGCAAGCCTTTGTAGCCACGCGAAATCAATCTAGGCCCTCTCTGGCACCCTGCCGGAGAGGGCCATCATCACCGGAGGCCATGGAGGAGGATCCCGGAGGGGCCATCATCGCCATGAAGGCCAAGGACCAGAGGGAGGACCTCTCCCCATCCAGGAGGGAGGCCATGGAGGAGGAAGCACAAGGGGGAGGACCTCTCCTCCTCTCTCTCGGTGGCGCCGGAGTGCCATCGGGAGGGGAATTATCGCCGCGGTGATCGTATTCATCAACATCACCATCATCATCATCACCCTCATCTCTTTTACGCGGTCCACTCTCCCGCACCCCGCTGTAATCCCTACTTGAACATGGTGCTTTATGCCAGATATTATGATCCAATGATGTGTTGCCATCCTATGATGTTTTGAGTAGATATCCTTTGTCTTTGGGTTCATTGATGATCCAGATTGGTACGAGTTGTATGTTTTATTTTGGTGCTGTCCTATTGTGCCCTCCGTGTCGCGAAAGCGTGAGGGATTCCCGCTGTAGGGTGTTGCAATACGTTCATGATTCGCTTATAGTGGGTTGCTTGAGTGACAGAAGCATAAACCCGAGTAAGGGGGTTGTTGCATATGGGATAAAGGGGACTTGATGCTTTAATGCTATGGTTGGGTTTTACCTTAATGATCTTTAGTAGTTGCGGACGCTTGCTAGAGTTCCAATCATAAGTGCATATGATCCAAAAAGAGAAAGTATGTTAGCTTATGCCTCTCCCTCATATGAAATTGCAATGACGACTACCGGTCTTGTTAACAATTGCCTATGATAATTCCGCACCGATCCACCATTATTCCACACTCGCTATTTATAATATTTAGTAATTTATTCTAACTTTATGATAACAGCACCTACTTTTATATTTTAGCTCTCCGATACCATGCAAAGTTATCCTCTTCATACCCACAACATAGTTTTATTTCTTGTTGCTAGTTGGAAGCAAACGTTCGGTGTACGTAGAGTCGTATCAGTGGCAGATAGGGCTTGAGAGAATATTGACCTTACCTTTAGCTCCTTGTGGGTTCGACACTCCATACTTATCACTTCCACCTTTTGAAGTTGCTGCGATGATTCCTTGCACTTGGGGATTATCAAGCTCTTTTCTGGCGCCGTTGCCGGGGAGCAATAGCGTGGGGTTGATATTCTCGTGTGTGGTTGTTTGCTTTCTTCACTAAGTAGATTTTGTTTTACCTTTTTGTTTCTGTTTACTTGTGGGTGAAACATACAACTTTTTTAAAAGAATGAAAATAAAAAACATTACTTGCCTATCATGCCTAAAAAGTTTTTCAAAAAGATAAGTGATTGGAAAGTTATGCATTGAAGAAGTGAGGGTCGACCTTGAGCACTTGTGTTCATGCTCACGGAAACAATGTAGGATTTTTCATGGAAGTTTCTCTGTAAATAATTATCCCCTTGTGTATATCCATTGTATTAATGTGCCAAGCTTTGGTTTTAGGGTGATTAGATTGCTTGTTCACTTTGTGCAGAACAAAAACAGAAACTTTGACTGTAGCGTGTTATTTTACATTTTTTACTGGAAGGTCAAATGGGTCTGAAACGTTTTGAAAATTACTTCTGTACAAAATTTTCAAATTTTCAAATTTATTTCATAATTTTTGGAGTTACAGAAGTTTACTAAACTTCCAGATTACTACAGACTGTCCTGTTTTTGACAGATTCTGTTTTTCGCGTGTTGTTTGCTTATTTTGATGAATCTATGGCTAGTATCGGGGGGTATGAACCATAGAGAAGTTGGAATACAGTAGGATTAACACCAATACAAATAAAGAATGAGTTCATTACAGTACCTTAAAGGGGTAGTTTGTTTTATTACACTAACGGATCTCACAAAGTTTTTGTTAAAGTTTTGTGTGGATGAAGTGTTCGAAGATCGAGGAGCTATCAATATGAGAAGAATAAAGAGAGGCAAGAGTTCAAGCTTGGGGATGCCCAAGGCACCCCAAGTAAATATTTCAAAGTATACTCAAGCATCTAAGCTTGGGGATGCCCCGGTTGGCATCCCATCTTTCTTCTTCAACAAATATCGGTACACCTCGGTTTTTGTTTTGTTCACATGATTTGTGTCCTTTGTGTTTTTGTTTTTCCTTTAAGAACCAAGCTAGTATGAGATAGACCTTCATTTATTTATAGAATACTTCATGTGCTTCACTTATATCTTTTAAGTATGATTTTATAGAATTGCTCTTTGTGCTTCACTTAAATCATTTGAGTATGGTTTTATAGAATGCTTCGTGTGCTTCACTTATATATTTTGAGCTTGGATATTGGTTAGTCTATATTAATTAAAGAATGCTCCATGAACTTCACTTATATCTTTTGGAGTATGAATAATACTATCATCTAAAGCGGGTTTGGAAAAGTGTCAACTTTAGGAATTAGTGATCCCACTATTCCGAATGAGAAGAATTTTGCTTATGTGGAGAGTAGAAAAATTTCTATGCTTGTAGATCATGAAAAGAATGCTTTATGTAATGGTTATATTGTTGAATTCATTCATGATGCTACTGAAAATTATTATGAGGGAGGAATATATGCTTGTAGGAGTAGCAATAATACCAAGTTTCCTCTCTATGTGCTTAAAGTTTTGAAGTTATACTTGTTTTGCCTTCCTATGCTAGTTGATTCTTGTTCCTACAAATTATGTGCTCACAAAATCCCTAGGAATAGGAAGTGGATTAGATTTAAATGTGCTAGTCATATTCTTCATGATGCTCTCTTTATGTTTCAATTATTTTCTTTTATGTGAGCATCATTGAAATCATCATGCCTAGCTAAAAGGCATTAAAGAAAAGCTCTTGTTGGGAGACAACCCAATATTTACCCTTACTGTTTTTGTGTGTTTACATGATTAAGCTACTGTAGAAATCATGTTTTAAGCTTTTGTTTCAATAAAGTTCCAAGTAAGACCTTATGGAAGACTTGGGTGAAACTTAATGTGATCTTGCTGTAAAAAACAGAAACTTTGCGCTCACGGGAATAGATGCCATTTTTTACTGGAGAGTGCTTTTATGTTGATTCTTTTTACAGATGATTAATAGACAAATTTCTCACGTGCAACAATTTATTTCATAATTTTTGGAGTATCAGAATTATGGTTGCTGTTCAGATCATTACAGACTGTGCTGTTTCTGACAGATTCTGTTTTCATTGCATAGTTTGCTTGTTTTCTAGTTTCTATGTCTTATATTTCTCAATATAAATTGTAGAAATGATAAGGTACAGTAGGCATTGTGTGAGAACAACTATGTACCTTGTCTTTGACAGTACCAAAGTGAATGGTTTGCACTTTATCATACTAACCTATCTCACGAAGTTCCGTTAGGTTTTGTGTGATTGAAGTTTTCAAGCTTTGGGTGAGATATCGATATGAGGAGAATAAGGAGTGGAAAGACCCTAAGCTTGGGGATTCCCAAGGCACCCCAAGGTAATATTCAAGGAAGACTCAAGCGCCTAAGCTTGGGGATGCCCCGGAAGGCATCCCCTCTTTCGTCTTCAAAACTATCGGTATATCTTACTCGGAGCAATATTTTTATTCGTCACATGATATGTGTTTTGCTTGGAGCGTATTTTCATTTTACTTGATGTTTGAATAAAATCATTGGATCTGAAATCTTGAATGAAATAGAATCCTCCCATGGCTAGTTAATTATTTGCCTACTCAATGTTCTTCACTTATATCTTTTTGTAGTAGTTTGTCATTTACTCACGTGCTTCACGTATATCCTATGAATCAATGGTTGAATGAATTGAATATCATAAATCTGAATTTATATATGTTTCATATGCTTATAACATGGGGAGTAATGACTTCACACATAATAAGTATAGGTAGTAAACTTATTGAAGGTTAGCAAACTCAGAATTGGTCACTTGAACAATTCATGAAAGAATATTGAAGGAAGAGAGATTTCACATATAAATATACTATCTTGGACATCTTTTGTAATTGTGAGCACTCATTAAAATTTGACATGCTAAAAGGTTGATGTTGGACAAGGAAGACAACGTAATGGGTTATGTTTTCTTATATCCAAAATAAAGTATACTGTCATGGATCATCCAACATGCTGAGCTTGCCTTTCCCCTTTATGCTAGCCAAATTCTTTGCACCAAGTAGAGATACTACTTGTGCTTCCAAATATCCCTTAAACTAGTTTTGCCATGAGAGTCCACCATACCTACCTATGGATTGAGTAAGATATCCTTTAAGTAAGTTCTCATCGGTGCATGCAATAAAAATTGCTCTCTAAATATGTATGATCTATTAGTGCGAAGAAAATAATTTTTATACGAACTTGTGATAGGGAAGAAATAAAAGCGACGGACTGCATAATAAAGGTCTCTATCACAAGAGGCAATATAAAGTGACGTTCTTTTGCATCCAACCTTAAAAGCACATGACAACCTCTGCTTCCCTCTACGAAGGGCCTATCTTTTACTTTTATCTTCTACCTTATGCAAGAGTCATGGTGATCTTCACCTTATCTTTTTACATTTTATCCTTTGGCAAGCACATTGTGTTGGAAAGATCCTGATATATATATCCAATTGGATGTAAGTTATCATGAACTATTATTGTTGACATTACCCTTGAGGTAAAAGGTTGGGTGGCGAATCTATAAGCCCCTATCTTTCTCTGTGTCCGATTAAAACTTTGAACCCATAAATATCACGTGAGTGTTAGCAATTATGAAAGATTAAATGATAGTTGAGTATGTGGAGTTTGCTAAATCAAAGCTCTGACATAGACCCTTCCTGAAAATAAGATGAATTGCAATTGTTTGATGACTGAGAATATAGTTTGTTAGTTTCAAGAAAGTTTATGATCTATACGTTAACATGTGAATAGCTTGTTACTTGATCATGAAAAGTTTTATGAGATGAGCTACAGTTATGTCATATAATGATGCTAGAAAAGGTGATTGAAATTACCATTGATCAAACTTGTGCACTTCCTAGCATTCACATTTCATAAATTATTTCTTTTATCATTTACCTACTCGAGGACGAGCAGGAATTAAGCTTGGGGAAGCTGATACGTCTCCGACGTATCTATAATTTATGAAGTATTCATCCCATGTTTACAATAGTTTTATATGATTTTGGTATGATTTGATTAGAACTAACCCGGACTGACGCTGTTTTCAGCAGAACTACCGTGGTGTTGTTTTTGTGCAGAAATAAAAGTTCTCGGAATGCGATGAAAATCAACGGAGAATTTTTCTGGAAGATATGAAAAATACTGGAACAAAAATCTACCGGAGGGGAGTCACGGGGGCCCCGCGAGGGTGGGGGGCGCCCCCACCCCCTAGGGCGCCCCCCTGCCTCGTGGACTCCCCGAAGGCCCCCCTAACGTTAAATCAACTCCAACTCCTCCTATAAATACAGAAACCTTCGCGAAATCACCTAGATCGGAAGTTCCGCCGCCGCAAGCCTCTGTAGCCACGAGAAACCAATCTAGGCCCTCTCTGGCACCCTGCCGGAGAGGGCCATCATCACCGGAGGCCATGGAGGAGGATCCCGGAGGGGCCATCATCGCCATGAAGGCCAAGGACCAGAGGGGGGACCTCTCCCCATCCAGGGGGGAGGCCATGGAGGAGGAAGCACGAGGGGGAGGACCTCTCCTGCTCTCTCTCGGTGGCGCCGGAGTGCCATCGGGAGGGGAATCATCGCCGGGGTGATCGTCTTCATCAACATCACCATCATCATCATCACCCTCATCTCTTTTACGCGCTCCACTCTCCCGCACCCCGCTGTAATCCCTACTTGAACATGGTGCTTTATCCCACATATTATGATCCAATGATGTGTTGCCATCCTATGATGTTTTGAGTAGATATCCTTTGTCTTTGGGTTGATTGATGATCTAGATTGGTACGAGTTGTATGTTTTATTTTGGTGCTGTCCTATTGTGCCCTCCGTGTTGCACAAGCATGAGGGATTCCCTCTGTAGGGTGTTGCAATACGTGCATGATTCGCTTATAGTGGGTTGCTTGAGTGACAGAAGCATAAACCCGAGTAAGGGGGTTGTTGCGTATGGGATAAAGGGGACTTGATGCTTTAATGCTATGGTTGGGTTTTACCTTAATGATCTTTAGTAGTTGCGGACGCTTGCTAGAGTTCCAATCGTAAGTGCATATGATCCAAGAAGAGAAAGTATGTTAGCTTATGCCTCTCCCTCATATGAAATTGCAATGATGACTACCGGTCTTGTTAACAATTGCCTAGGACAATTCTGCACCGATCCACCATTATTCCACACTCGCTATTTATAATATTTAGTAATATATTCTAACTTTATGATAACAACACCTACTTCTATATTTTAGCTCTCCGATACCATGCAAAGTTATCCTCTTCATACCCACAACGTAGTTTTATTTCTCGTTGCTAGTTGGAAGCAAACGTTCGGTGTACGTAGAGTCGTATCAGTGGCAGATAGGGCTTGAGAGAATATTGATCTTACTTTTAGCTCCTTGTGGGTTCGACACTCCATACTTATCACTTCCACCTTTGGAAATTGCTATGATGATTCCTTGCACTTGGGGATTATCAATCATCACTAAGCTTCCTCCTTCGCGGAGGAACTTTGGTACCTTACTGAAGCATAAGAGACAGGAGTTTTCCGTTCCGGATCTCATTGGTACTCTTGATGTGGAAGAAAAGGCGAGAGCAAAGGACACACCTGCTCGAGGTATTGAGGGAGGATCTAGTGCCAATCTGGTACAGAAGAAGAACTTCCAGCCCCACAAGTTCAAGAACAAGGGCAAGTTTGATGGTAAAGCAAAGTTTGATGGGAAGAACAAGGTTGTGTAGCACACGAACTTCAAGAAGAAGAATGACAATAAGAAAGGTGTTTGTCATGTGTGTGGTGATCCTGATCATTGGGCTCCTAGTTGCCCTAATCGCTATGACAAGCGTCATCCTGGGAAAGGCGGCAAGACCGCTAATGTTGTCATTGGAGACACTGACATGAAGGATGCTGGACCGCAGGGACTTCAACCGTGCTGATGGGCAACGATTCAAGTGCTTCTGTTTGTGGTGTTGGCACGGTCGATCTGAAGTTTACTTAGGGGAAGATCGTGTGCCTGAAGAACGTGCATTATGTCCCCTCCGTCAATAAAAATCTTGTTAGCGGATCTCTTCTGTGTAGAGATGGCTACAAGCTTGTCTTTGAGTCAAATAAATTTGTAATATCCAAGTATGGAACCTTTGTTGGTAAAGGCTATGAGTCAGGAGGCCTGTTTCGTTTATCCTTGTCAGACATTTGCAATAAGGTTGTTAATCATGTTTGCAACAATAGTGAATCAAATGTGTGGCATTCACGTCTTTGTCATGTTAACTTTGGTTGCATGTCGCGACTAGCGAAGTTGAACTTAATCCCTAGTTTCACCACTTTCAAGGGATCTAAGTGTCAAGTTTGTGTGCAAGATAAGCAACCTCGTAAGTCTCACACGACTGCGGAAACGAGAAATCTTGCACCACTAGACCTCATACATTCAGATCTATGTGAAATGAATGGTGTTTTGACAAAAGGTGGAAAGAAATATTCCATGACGTTAATTGACGACTCCACTAGATACTGCCGTGTGTATCTTCTGAAATCTAAGGATGAGGCTTTGAACTTTTTCAAGATCTATAAAGCTGAAGTGGAAAACCAACTTGATCAAAAAATCAAGAGGCTTAGGTCCGGCCGTGGTGGAGAGTATTTTTCCTATGAATTTGATGCTTTTTGTGCGGAACATGGTATAATCCATGAGAGGATGCATCCCTATTCACCTCAGTCAAATGGGGTAGCCGAAAGAAAGAACCATACTCTAACTGATTTGGTTAACGTCATGTTAGACAAATCGGGTCTCTCCAAGGCATGGTGGGGGGAGGCGATATTGACGGCATGTCATGTCCTAAACCGAGTTCCCACAAAGAACAAAGAGATAACTCCATTCGAGGAATGGGAGAAGAAAAGGTTAAATCTCTCTTATCTACGAACGTGGGGTTGTTTGGCGAAAGTCAATGTGCCAATTCCAAAGAAGCGCAAGCTTGGACCAAAGACTGTGGATTGTGTTTGTCTGGGATATGCTTTTCATAGCATTGGTTATAGATTCTTGGTTGTAAAATCAGAGGTACCTGACATGCATGTCGGTACGATTATGGAGTCGAATGATGCGACTTTCTTTGAAGATATCTTTCCCATGAAGGATATGGCTACCTCATCTAATCAGGAGATGCCTAATTCATTGAATCAGGAACCAGTTACAATTACCGAACCTGCCATTTCGATGGAACACTTTGAAAGTCCTGTGGAGGAGAACAATGAAGTTCCTACAAGGAGCAATAGACAGAGGACTGCAAAGTCCTTTCGTGATGATTTTCTTGTGTATCTCATAGATGACAGTCCCAGTTCTATTTCAGGGGCCTATGCATCTGAAGATGCTGATTACTGGAAGGAAGCGGTTCGTAGCGAGATGGATTCCATCTTGGCGAATGAAACTTGGGAGATAACCGATCGTCCTTATGGGTGCAAACCTATAGGATGCAAATGGGTATTCAAGAAGAAGTTTAGGCCTGATGGTACTATTGAAAAGTACAAGGCTCGGCTCATGGCTAAGGGTTATACCCAAAAGGAAGGTGAAGACTTCTTTGATACTTACTCACCTGTGGCTCGACTGACCACTATTCGAGTTCTGCTTTCACTAGCTGCCTCACATGGTCTTCTCATTCATCAAATGGATGTTAAGACTGCTTTCCTAAATGGAGAGTTGGACGAGGAAATTTATATGGAACAACCAGATGGGTTTGTACTAGATGGTCAGGAAGGAAAAGTGTGCAAGTTGCTGAAGTCTTTGTATGGACTTAAGCAAGCACCCAAAGAGTGGCATGAGAAGTTTGAAAGAACTTTAACAGCTTCAGGCTTTGTTGTAAACGAAGCTGATAAATGTGTGTACTATCGCCATGGTGGGGGCGAGGGAGTTATCCTTTGCTTGTATGTGTATGACATACTAATTTTCGGAACAAATCTGAATGTTATTAAGGAGGTCAAGGATTTCCTATCTCGTTATTTTGAGATGAAGGATTTAGGAGTGGCTGATGTCATTCTGAACATCAAGTAGTTGAGAGACGATGATGGTGGGATTACATTTCTTCAATCTCACTATGTGGAAAAGATCTTGAGTCGCTTTGGCTATAGTGACTGCAAGCCCTCTCCAACACCATATGATGCGAGTGTGTTGCTTCAAAAGAATCGAAGAATTGCTAGAGATCAATTGAAATATTCGCAGATTATTGGCTCGCTTATGTACTTAGCCAGTGCTACAAGACCTGACATCTCTTTTGCTGTTAGCAAACTGAGTCGGCTTGTCTCAAAACCAGGAGATGTGCATTGGAAAGCTCTAGAGAGAGTTTTGCGTTATTTGAAAGGCACTGCAAATTATGGAATTCACTACACTGGGTACCCAAAGGTACTGGAAGGGTATAGTGACTCAAAGTGGATCTCAGATGCTGATGAGATAAAGGCCACGAGCGGATATGTATTCACTCATGGAGGTGGCGCTGTTTCTTGGAAGTCTTGCAAGCAGACCATCTTAACGAGGTCAACAATGGAAGCAGAACTCACATCACTAGATACAGCTACGGTCGAAGCAGATTGGCTTCGTCGGCTCTTGAATGACTTGACGGTTGTTGAGAAACCTATACCGGGTATTCTTATGAACTGCGACAATCAAACTGTGATCACGAAAGTGAGCAGCTCAAAGGATAACATGAAGTCATCAAGACACGTTCAGAGAAGGTTAAAGTCTGTCAGGAAAATGAAAAACTCCGGAGTTATTGCATTGGATTATATCCAAACGTCTAAAAGTCTGGCAGATCCTTTTACTAAGGGTCTATCACGTAATGTGATAGATAGTGCATCGAGGGAGATGGGTATGAGACCCACAATATGAGTTGTTCACAGTGGTAACCTAGTCTATGTGATCGGAGATCCCATGAATTAGATGTGGAAGACAAGCTGTTGGTGAACTGAGAGGAGAGTATCCTTACTATTAACAATACCACTCCATGAAGATGCAATACTCTGCTAAATCTGCATGGCAGGTTGATGTATATCTTAATGTGTTCTAAGTGGCTCATTTAAGCAGAGATGTTGTCCTGCGGAACATCTTTTGAAGAACACACCTATATGAGTCTGATTGTCAAACGTCGCAATCTATGAGAGTAGGGTTCTCTCTAGTAAACTCATGAAAAGCTCACAGAGTATGACGCATAAGCTCCACCCGCGGGGAAGACCCACGGTAGCCACGTATCGGTCAAGGATTTGTGTGAAGCTAGATTCACAGAAAATTTGCAGTTCAAGGCCCAGTCCACTGTTCAAGATGCTTACTAGTGTAGCATAGAGTTCTAGGTGGAAGTTCAACTTAACAGTCTCCACTGCAGCACCGGTATATAAAACAGTGTTTTGGAACCAAAGGCAAATTTCTGTGTGCCTCTGGGATCTAGTGGGGGATTGCTGGAATTTAGTCTATTTTGGGACAGCCCAATAACTATTTCAGAAATTCCTAAATAAATCCTAGAGGCCCACTTAGCCCATTCGTGCAAGGCAAGGGATACTACTAAAGTTTAGTCCCACATTGCTAGTTTAGTGGGAGTTGGACCTCCTTATAAGGGAGGATCTTTTCCCACTTGTATGAGCATGAGAACAAGAGGAACATCCACGCGCGCTCCTCCTCCGCCGCCTGCCTCGCCATGCCACGCCTCGCCTCGCCTCGCCTCGTCACGACACGCCGCGGGTTGTGGGAATGAGCCGAGCCGATGTCTAAATTTTTGCCACGCACTATGGGTATACGAACGCTGCACTCTTCAGATGCTGCCTGTTCGTTTCATCTCCCGCTTTCCCTTCAGCTCCCGGCGTAGCCTCTCACCTCCTCCTCTTGCACCTATAAAAGGGAGGTCGCTTCTCTCAGAGAGACGCACCAGAAGATCCTCTTCCTCTCGCCGCAAAGTTCCTGAGCACTGCGCTGCTGCTACGATCTTCCCCATCCCGGCTTGCGGCGTGCACCTTAGGTCGGGACAGTAGGCCTCCGAAACTCCACCTCTTTGAGTCCTGTACGGGAGAAGGGTGATAAGGTTTTTGGGGAGCGCTCAGTGCGACTACTGACTTCTTCGTCACGGACGCCCCGGACTCCGACGACTACTTCCCCGACGTCGACAACCTCCTCGACGACATGGCTCGCGAGCACACCGACCCCAAGTCCAGCGCTTCTGCTGCTGCTATCCCCTACGTGTTCTTCCTCTTTCTATTAGAGGTCCTGCTACAGTTCCTTGTTCTAGTGTTTGCCCTAGATATGTTAGACTCTGTTTCATATATGCAACTTGCTATACTGTCTGCTCTAGATGTGTTTAGTTACAGTTCATATATGAAGATGTTGTTAACCTTCTCTTTGTCAAATCGCATGAGTTGTTTTATCACTGCCATACTAGTCATGCTTTATCTAGTATTTCTGTTAATAAAATCATTCGGTAAATTGCTCATATTTCCAACAATACCCAGTGCTAACCTTGGCTAGTTCGTCAGTTAGGAATTGATGAGTGTTGCTGTGCAAGATTACTGGCAGACCGTCGAGGTGCCTGTATTTCTGAATGGATTGATCTGAATCCTATGACAAGCCAAATTTGGATGAGAGAAACAGCAAATCATGCCTAATTTACAGTAGCTATTTGCGAGGATAAACTTGAAATTGTAACCCCTAGTTAAGTCTATCTAAATCAAGAATTTCCAGCCAAATACCGGATCAGTTTGCCGGTACTATTGCATAGTACAACTTAACGGAGACTCACCGGAGAATTTCCTTGCACGCTGCCGTTGTTTTTGGCTGGTCGCATGTTCAGCCGTCCACGCCAGCAGTGATCGGTTGTGCGATGCGATCTGGTCATCTGGAGATGCTAGCAACCTTTGCGGAACTACCCTAGGCAGCTAGTCACGCTGGAAACGGGTTTGTCAGGACCGGTTTTCGGGATATTAATTTCCCAGAAAATGGCCCTTGTGCTCACCAGCCCCAGGATTACTGTTAGCTGATGAGGCACCAAATTGATACAGAAATTCCAAGCAAAGTACATAATATGTGGTACAAGACCATTGTGGCCTATGAGTACAACAATTGGTTTCTAGTGGTTGATGGCGGAAGCGGTTTGTAGTTCATCTGCGTCCATGGGACTCCATTTCCCACAGGAACAACTGACCAGGTTAACTCCTATCTTCGCGAGGTTGCTATCACCATTGCTTAGGTTCCGGGGCTGTCATCGCGACGTTCCTCTCCAAGCAAGAAATCTGGCCAAGACAATAGCAATGTACTCGCAAACATTATGAACACGGGTATAATATAACAAATGATAATCATGCTCTGAAATATTCTATGATCACAATGTCAGTCACGAAATAAAATTCATGATGCACGCATGCAGGTTGTTCATATAAAACATGAAGATGCAATCCGAAAATAGAAATATAAATGCACCGATCGGGTGTCTGAAGCGACGCCTCGAAGGGATAATAGTATAAAGCATGCCTCAGTCGGGCGTCTGAGCGACACCACATAAAGGGCTTATAAAGTAAATAAGTAACAAGCATGCCACAGTCGGGCGTCTGAGCGACACCACATAAAGGGCTTACGAAGTAAATAAATAACAAGCATGCCGCAGTCGGGCGTCTGAGCGACACCGCATAAAGGGCTTATAGAGTAAATAAATAACAAGCATGCCGCAGTCGGGCGTCTGAGCGACACCACATAAAAGGGCTTATAAGAAAATAATCACAATGAATATCCAAGAGGTAGAACCGTCCCAGGGATACTCAATAATTCAGGTAATAAAAAGGGTTAGTCCAATATAATAATAATCATAACCATCATAAGTCACGAGTCATGATCCATGTTCTGGTTTAGTAGTTTCTCCTCCGAAGACCGTCACTAAGACCGACAGTTGACCCATCTCAGACTGTAGTCCTTACTCACGGACACGGCTATTTGAATAGATTTAACCTCTGCAGAGGGTGTACTCTTTACCCACGTGTAACGGATTTCTTTAGTCCATCGGGACTAATTCCATTTATGGTCTTTTAATTGAAAACACACCTGATCCGCACACACCAGCTTAACTTACCGGTGTCTGGAATCACCCACGACACCTGTCAAGCAAAACTCTAAGTGGGGAGGCTACAACCTCGACTTAGCATGGGATCAAATTTATATCGCGCGCTCTAAGGGGTGCCCCCCTCTCGGTCCCAACCGGAAACACCCATGCCCCCGGACCAGGCGGCATGCCTACCGGATGCAGCCGGTATCTTCCAACATGGCCTCTCTGTACGGTGTGTGCTTGGAAGGGGTTGACAACTTACTGAACCGTACCCTACCTGAAGCAGGGACAAGTGGTAGTACGAAACAAGTATGGGGGTTACTGGAACAAGACTCGATCTACGGCCGACTCAGGAGGTTCAAGTATTCCCTGTACGATTAGCATAACAAATATATTTCAATTAACAAATAGAATCACTACTCATCATGCTTCATCATGCCATACCGGACACGCTCGTCTTGACGAGGAACTAGGGACAAGCTCGTGTCTACCCAAGACAGAGACTTTCCCGGCTTCCTTCCGGTATGTATGATAAGCATACGAGGATGATTACTATCACAAGCATATCCATTTCTAACAACAAAGAATCTTCATTGCGCACTCATGCGTATGATTGTATCATCACATAAAATAACGAATGCTCCATGTCAAGGTGGTGTTGTAACCGTGTCAAACAGCACACAAAAATATTATGCCAGGGTTCAGAATGCTTGCCTTCAAGAGTATGCAAGGGGGTGCACTTTTTGAAAGTTGTTTCCTTCTTCAAAAATCCTATTTTGAGAAAATTCAAATTAACACATAGTTTCAAAACAGTACAAAAAAGTTGTTTCGAAAATTTCAAATAAATATGAAAATAAACTAGACAAAATTTGAGAAAGGTAGGAAAAACAATCAACTCATTTGGAGTTATATTTAAAAAGTTACAACCAGTCAAAGTTTGGTCAAAATCTGTTTTTAAATAAAATAGAAAAAGAAAACGGTTCGAATGGAAATACGTTTTCGAGACGGAGGAGACGTACTTCGGGGTTTACGCTTCCACTTAACCCGCGCGGACTGGCTCATGGGTCACTGACAGTGGGTCGCTTGGGCCCACTGGTCAGGTTTGACCAGTCGCCCCCGCCTTCCTTTCTTCTGGCCGAACGGAGGCGGAGCTCCGGCGATCGTCGCCGGCGATTGGCGGCTCCTCGCGGGCTCCGGAGGGCGGGGATGGATCCGCCAGGCCGGGGCGGTCCTCCCGGTGGTCGAGAAGGTGGCGGGGATGGAGGTAGTCGCCGGCGGCGAGCTTCGCGGCGGACGGTGGTTCGGGAGCAAATGGGGCTTTGGGCTACGGTGGTTCCCCGACGCAGCTGATGGTTTGGGCGGCTCCGCACGGTCAAGGGGAGTCGGGTGGTGGTGCTAGATGAGCTGGGGAGGCCTTGCTTGCGATGAAATGGACCGGAGGGCGGCGGCGGCCGAACCTGCCGGAGATGGGGGAGATGGCCTCCCGCCGTCGATTGCTGGCTGTGGGGGCCCTAGGGGGGATGGCACGAGGTGGCTTGAGGGTCGGACGACCTCGGGGGGCCTCCATTTATAGTGTAGCTAGGTCGGTTCCGCGGCGGCCGGGGATAAGAACGCCGGCGACCGCCGTTCTGTAGTTGCAGGGCGACGTGGCGGCGACGAGCGCTAGTGGACGAGCTCGCGGATAAGCTTGGACTGCTCCAGAGGCGAGCTGGCGAGCGGCTGTGGCTCGGGCGGCGCCGTCCATAGCAGGAGCCCACTGTGGCCGGCCGCTAGCCGCCGTGGCCGACCTGACGGCGGTGCTGTGGGGCTCCAGGGGCGGCTCTGCGGCGAGGGAAGGGACGGGCGTGCTGGCTGCGGGTGGGGAAGGGCCAGAACGAGCGCGAGGCGACGGCAGCGGGACGCGGCGACTCGTTGCGCGCGCGTGCACAACGTGCGCTCTGCGCGCGCCCAGCGCACGCACGCGAGGTGTTCGGAAAAATGCCAACGCTTGCCAGGAGGCTTGGGTGGGGCTGGGGATTAGCAGGTCTAGGTTAGAGTCATCTAGGAGCTTAGTGGACATGCTGGTTAGGCCATTAGTGCAACTTCATAATGCAAGTCCATAAGCATGCCAAAACTGGCCATGCTCCTAACCTGTTCGATGAAATGCCAAATGCATCTAGGCATCTCTTGGGGTGGCCAAACTCTCCAGACTAGTGTCTCTCTAGATGCAAAAGAGGGTGGTAAGGTCAGTTGGTCAAGACTAGAAACTAGTTAGTGCAAGTTTTTGAGAAAACCAAATTTGGGCAGAAACTAAATGCTATCATTCCATGGACTAAAATTACTCCAATGGGTACACTCTCCTGGACTTAAGGGTTTTGTAGGGAGGACTATAAGCAGGAAAAAGAATCATGGGCAACAGAGCAAAATAAAATGGGGTTGCAGTAGAAAGTGCCAAACTGGACTAGAGAGCAAAAGAGGATGATTTGCTCAAATTTTTCAAAGAACACCAGTGGGTTTTTGCACAAAGATGAATAATATACTCATACTAACATCCCCTAATTTTGGTGGAAGTTTTAAAGAAATATTTAAATAGGTTGTAGTGCAAAAGTGCATTTGGACCAGATCTGAAAACTTGGGGAAAAGCTCAAAATCTCCAAATGACTAAAGGATATTTTTGCATAAAAGTGATTTAGGGACATCATATGTCATCCCCAAATTTTGGTGGGATTTTTAAATGAATTTATCAAAGGGTTGCAGTGCAAATGGGACCCTAAAACTTATGAAAACCCATTTTAGAGAAATAAAGCTCAGGGAAAAATAATTATAAATAATCCCACTGATAAAAGAATTGTTTTATTTGAGAGGGTAAACAAGTCCAACAATAATTGGAAAGTTTTCACTTGGGGTGAAAACTTCACAACTTAGGAGAAAAGAGAGGTTCTGAGATCAAAGATAAATCCAGAAAAAAGAAAATTTAATTCTTTAGTAAAATTTTAATAAACAAAACATGGTTAAATTTTTGGGGTGTTACAACACTACCCCCCTTAAGAAAAATCTCGTCCTCGAGATTTGCTAAGGACATATTTTGCAAAAAGATTGCTCGTACCATGCGATAATCGTAACATGGAAAGCGGTTACTCCACACACATGATATGACGGGGTCACAGCAGAATCGCTAACTAAGGTGCAGTTGTGGTGTACTGGCAAGGTAATCGATTAGGTGATAGAAGAACGCGCGGTCGTGTATTTAGTGTATGCGTCTCGCGAGTTGTATAATGCGAGGGCATGCAAATTAATTATTTTAATTGAGAAAAACATTTTTTATCGCAGTGGTATTTTAAGAAAAACCTTACTATGAAGTTTGCTATAATTAAAAACAATCGATTTTATTTTATCACGAGAAACAACTTCAACCAATGCAATATACTAATACATAAAATTTTTAAAGCACAACACGGTTATTACAACAAGCAGTCAAACGATACACAAACGGATATAACCGCGGCGCTGACGGTTCAGGAAATAAGCTATATGTTATGAGGAAAAATATTCCTGTTAGTGGAAACTAGAAGTTTACTCATAGCACAAACTTTGTGTCGTCGAGGTTGATTTTTGGTAGCTACGCCCGGAATAATAAAAAAACGCAATCGTACACCAACATACTTATGCATGGCTACTATTAAAAATAGGGGCGCACAAGCAAATAGCATTAAATTACGGTGATACAGGATCACACAGTTACAGGGCGTGGACATACTAAGACTCGGTACTACTCGAGCGACTTAGTCTACTTCGTTCATATCTAGGCGGGCATGCCTTGAGGACGTCGAGGCTTCTCCACGGGTTTCACCGTCGGGGTTAGCTGGAGGGGGTTGAGGGGCTGCAGAGTCTGGGTAGCGATGATAACCATCGCAGGGGTTGTTGGCCACAATCCCGTTGGAGTGTGTTCCCAAGAGGCGACGAAGCACTTCTGGGGACATCAAAGTATTTTGGTCGATGGCTGGGGCTGTCCTCAGGGACTCGATCGGTTGTCCGAACAGCACGACTGGGTTTTCGGCGTCGGGCTCATCTTCCCTTCTCACCGGGGCTCGGCGAATCAGTTCTCCACGAGCTGCGATCAGATCAAGGGTGATTTGATCGAACAGTCCCTCTAGTGCACTTACATAGCGCACCAGATGCAACAATGCAGGATCCGTCTCGTGATCTCTGTTTGCAACCTGGGGTGGCCTACCATACCCGTCACGGCTGGGGTAGTAGTAGAACGAGCGACAGTTAACTCTGGGCGACAAGTGCCGGAGTTGAACTATACCCTCTCGGGCAGCTAGTTGGAGGGCTTGTGGCTCAAAGGAAGTTGTCCTTCCGGTGAACCTGTAGGGGCGTTCTGGAGATAGACCCCTACCATAGATGTGCACAGTGGCCCAGAACTGACGGCTCTCACCGCTCATGAGTCCTTGGTACACAACATATTCTGGGGGCTCCTCTAATGCATAGGCACGGCGGGTGAGGTTTGCGAGCACGGTCACAAAACCTCCAAGGTTGGTTGCTGTGGTCTCGTTGTGCACGATGGGTCCAGGCATCGTAGCTCGGTTTGGGGAAGTGGCTGTGCTGTGCTGTGTTGAGGTTAGTGTGCCCTTTTTATAGAAAAAGGGGGATGGAGTCTTCCTTCGCACGCTTGCGAATGAGGCAATTTAGGCGTCGGTCAGTGGCGCGTGATCGAGAGGCTAGGCTGATAGGTTGGGCACCGACTGCCAAAAGGTGTCGGGTCACTGTGTGGCTATCTTACACGAGAAGCTTGGCCGGGGCTAGGTTAAGGTCTGGTGGGTTGGTTAACCTAGGTTTTTCGACCTGGCTAAGATAGGATTAGCCAATGGTCAACCTGGCTCTGATACCAAGTTTGTCAGGACCGGTTTTCGGGATATTAATTTCCCAGAAAATGGCCCTTGTGCTCACCAGCCCCAGGATTACTGTTAGCTGATGAGGCACCAAATTGATACAGAAATTCCAAGCAAAGTACATAATATGTGGTACAAGACCATTGTGGCCTATGAGTACAACAACTGGTTTCTAGTGGTTGATGGCGAAAGCGGTTTGTAGTTCATCTGCGTCCATGGGACTCCATTTCCCATAGGAACAGCTGACCAGGTTAACTCCTATCTTCGCGAGGTTGCTATCACCATTGCTTAGGTTCCGGGGCTGTCATCGCGACGTTCCTCTCCAAGCAAGAAATCTGGCCAAGACAATAGCCAGGGACAAGCCAGTGAGTACGTTTGAATGTACTCGCAAACATTATGAACACGGGTATAATATAACAAATGATAATTATGCTCTGAAATATTCTATGATCACAATGTCAGTCACGAAATAAAATTCAAGATGCACGCATGCAGGTTGTTCATATAAAACATGAAGATGCAATCCGAAAATAGAAATATAAATGCACCGATCGGGTGTCTGAAGCGACGCCTCGAAGGGATAATAGTATAAAGCATGCCTCAGTCGGGCGTCTGAGCGACACCACATAAAGGGCTTATAAAGTAAACAAATGACAAGCATGCCACAGTCGGGCGTCTGAGCGACACCACATAAAGAGCTTACGAAGTAAATAAATAACAAGCATACCGCAGTCGGGCGTCTGAGCGACACCGCATAAAGGGCTTATAGAGTTAATAAATAACAAGCATGCCGCAGTCGGGCGTCTGAGCGACACCACATAAAAGGGCTTATAAGAAAATAATCACAATGAATATCCAAGAGGTAGAACCGTCCCAGGGATACTCAATAATTCAGGTAATAAAAAGGGTTAGTCCAATATAATAATAATCATAACCATCATAAGTCACGAGTCATGATCCATGTTCTGGTTTAGTAGTTTCTCCTCCGAAGACCGTCACTAAGACCGACACTTGACCCATCTCAGACTGTAGTCCTTACTCACGGACACAGCTATTTGAATAGATTTAACCTCTGCAGAGGGTGTACTCTTTACCCACGTGTAACGGATTTCTTTAGTCCATCGGGACTAATTCCATTTACGGTCTTTTAATTGAAAACACACCTGATCCGCACACACCAGCTTAACTTACCGGTGTCTGGAATCACCCACGACACCTGTCAAGCAAAACTCTAAGTGGGGAGGCTACAACCTCGACTTAGCATGGGATCAAATTTATATCGCGCGCTCTAAGGGGTGCCCCCCTCTCGGTCCCAACCGGAAACACCCATGCCCCCGGACCAGGCGGCATGCCTACCGGATGCAGCCGGTATCTTCCACCATGGCCTCTCTGTACGGTGTGTGCTTGGAAGGGGTTGACAACTTACTGAACCGTACCCTACCTGTGGCAGGGACAAGTGGTAGTACGAAACAAGTATGGGGGTTACTGGAACAAGACTCGATCTACGGCCGACTCAGGAGGTTCAAGTATTCCCTGTATGATTAGCATAACAAATATATTTCAATTAACAGATAGAATCACCACTCATCATGCTTCATCATGCCATACCGGACACACTCGTCTCGACGAGGAACTAGGGACAAGCTTGTGTCTACCCAAGACAGAGACTTTCCCGGCTTCCTTCCGGTATGTATGATAAGCATACGAGGATGATTACTATCACAAGCATATCCATTTCTAACAGCAAAGAATCTTCATTGCGCACTCATGCGTATGATTGTATCGTCACATAAAATAACGAATGCTCCATGTCAAGGTGGTGTTGTAACCGTGTCAAAGAGCACACAAAAATATTATGCCAGGGTTCAGAATGCTTGCCTTCAAGAGTATGCAAGGGGGTGCACTTTTTGAAAGTTGTTTCCTTCTTCAAAAATCCTATTTTGAGAAAATTCAAATTAACACATAGTTTCAAAACAGTACAAAAAAGTTGTTTGGAAAATTTTCAAATAAATATGAAAATAAACTAGAAAAAATTTGAGAAAGGTAGGAAAAAGTATCAACTCATTTGGAGTTATATTTAAAAAGTTACAGCCAGTCAAAGTTTGGTCAAAATCTGTTTTTAAATAAAACAGAAAAAGAAAACGGTTCGAATGGAAATACGTTTTCGAGACGGAGGAGACGTACTTCGGGGTTTACGCTTCCACTTAACCCGCGCGGACTGGCTCGTGGGTCACTGACAGTGGGTCGCTTGGGCCCACTGGTCAGGTTTGACCAGTCGCCCCCGCCTTCCTTTCTTCTGGCCGAACGGAGGCGGAGCTCCGGCGATCGTCGCCGGCGATTGGCGGCTCCTCGCGGGCTCCGGAGGGCGGGGATGGATCCGCCAGGCCGGGGCGGTCCTCCCGGTGGTCGAGAAGGTGGCGGGGATGGAGGTAGTCGCCGGCGGCGAGCTTCGTGGCGGACGGTGGTTCGGAACCAAATGGGGCTTTGGGCTATGGTGGTTCCCCGACGCAGCTGAGGGTTTGGGCGGCTCCGCACGGTCAAGGGGAGTCGGGTGGTGGTGCTAGATGAGCTGGGGAGGCCCTGCTTGCGACGAAATGGATCGGAGGGCGGCGGCGGCCGAACCTGCCGGAGATGGGGGAGATGGCCTCCCGCCGTCGATTGCTGGCTGTGGGGGCCCTAGGGGGGATGGCACGAGGTGGCTTGAGGGTCGGACGAGCTCGGGGGGCCTCCATTTATAGTGTAGCTAGGTTGGTTTGGCGGCGACCGGGGATAAGAACGCCGGCGACCGCCGTTCTGTAGTTGCAGGGCGACGTGGCGGCGACGAGCGCTAGTGGATGAGTTCACGGATAAGCTTGGACTGCTCCAGAGGCGAGCTGGCGAGCGGCTGTGGCTCGGGCGGCGCCGTCCATAGCAGGAGCCCACTGTGGCCGGCCGCTAGCCGCCGTGGCCCACTGGTGTTGTGGGGCTCCAGGGGCGGCTCTGCGGCGAGGGAAGGGGCGGGCGTGCTGCCTGCGGGTGGGGAAGGGCCAGAACGAGCGCGAGGCGACGGCAGTGGGACGCGGCGACTCGGTGCGCGCGCGTGCAAAACGTGCGCTCTAGGCGCGCCCAGCGCACGCACGCGAGGTGTTCGGCAAAATGCCAACGCTTGCCAGGAGGCTTGGGTGGGGCTGGGGATTGGCAGGTCTAGGTTAGAGTCATCTAGGAGCTTAGTGGACATGCTGGTTAGGCCATTAGTGCAACTTCATATTGCAAGTCCATAAGCATGCCAAAACTGGCCATGCTCCTAACCTGTTCGATGAAATGCCAAATGCATCTAGGCATCTCTTGGGGTGGCCAAACTCTCCAGACTAGTGTCTCTCTAGATGCAAAAGAGGGTGGTAAGGTCAGTTGGTCAAGACTAGAAACTAGTTAGTGCAAGTTTTTGAGAAAACCAAATCTGGGCAGAAACTAAAAGCTATCATTCCATGGACTAAAATTACTCGAATGGGTCCACTCTCCTGGACTTAAGGGTTTTGTAGGGAGGACTATAAGCAGGAAAAAGAATCATGGGCAACAGAGCAAAATAAAATGGGGTTGCAGTAGAAAGTGCCAAACTGGACCAGAGAGCAAAAGAGGATGATTTGCTCAAATTTTTCTAAGAACACCAGTGGGTTTTTGCACAAAGATGAATAATATACTCCTACTAACATCCCCTAATTTTGGTGGAAGTTTTAAAGAAATATTTAAATAGGTTGTAGTGCAAAAGTGCATTTGGACCAGATCTGAAAACTTGGGGAAAAGCTCAAAATCTCCAAATGACTAAAGGATATTTTTGCATAAAAGTGATTTAGGGACATCATATGTCATCCCCAAATTTTGGTGGGATTTTTAAATGAATTTATCAAAGGGCTGCAGTGCAAATGGGACCCTAAAACTTATGAAAACCCATTTTAGAGAAATAAAGCTCAGGGAAAATAATTATAAATAATCCCACTGATAAAAGAATTGTTTTATTTGAGAGGGTAAACAAGTCCAATAATAATTGGAAAGTTTTCACTTGGGGTGAAAACTTCACAACTTAGCAGAAAAGAGAGGTTCTGAGATCAAAGATAAATCCAGAAAAATGAAAATTTAATTCTTTAGTAAAATTTTAATAAACAAAACATGGTTAAATTTTTGGGGTGTTACAGGGTTCAACTACTCATCTGTTATGTTGTCACTGTACGTGTGCTGTAGCTTTAACATCCACCGTTCACTTTGATCTAAAGGTTCTGCTTCATCTTCCTCTTTTCACTTATTGTCGGTGCGGAACGACACCTATGGGATCACAAGAATCCCTACTACGGTTGCCGGGGCGCAGGGTTGCGAGAAGAGCAGGATTAGTAACCAGCACGAGGATCGTTTACCCAGGTTCGGGCCGCGAGGATGCGTAAAACCGTAGTCCTGCTTTGGTGGGTGTATTTCAGAGAGTTCTTGAGCTCTCGAACTAGCTGTGGTGAGTGTGTGGTTCGAAAGAGCCGAATCCTTCTCCAGTATGCCATGGGCCTCCTTTTATAGTCGAAAGGGGCTGCCACAGTGGCACACAGGAGGTGGAAAGGCGCATAGTGCTATGAGCTTATCGCTCGTATTACAGGACAAGACGCATTTAATGTGCCGCTGAGGTGTCCCCTAGCTTTATCGGGGACGGGGGCGAGGCCCGTCCCGTCCGACGCTGCTCGCCCTCGCTTCGACACGCGCCCTGGCCAGCGATGCTTTCGGCGCCATGTAGGCAGGCAGGCAGCTGAGGTGGCGCGGTGGTAGGGTCTTGACGAAGATATGCATGCGCCCACGCAGGCGCTTGCTGAGTTGGCCTGGAAGCTGCATGTTGCCACGTAGGTGCTTGCCCAGCTGGTTCGGGCTGGCAGCTGCATGCGAACGGTGGTGGAGACTTGGCTGGTGCGGGCCAGACAGTGGCCCTGCTGGCGTCTTCGGCGAGGGCCTTGCCAGGCGGCCCGGCAAGGGTCTTGCCGTGGCGCGCTGTCGTCCCCGGCAAGGATCTTGCCGGAGGTCTTGTGGCTCTCCTCGGTAAGGATCTTGCCGAGGATCGCTGTCTTCTAACCCTCATCTGATCTTGAATATGTCTTCACAAAGATCTGCATGCCACCAGAGAGGTGCCTCCCGTGCCCTGGCCCCACGTGGTTGATGGTGTTTGGGGACGTGGGCTCAAGGGTGGCTTGCTCTGTTGGTGTTTAGGGCGTGCTGCCCCAGCAATGGTCTTGCCGGGGCCGCTGAGGCCGCCCCCGGCAAGCGTCTTGCCGGGGGAAACTGCTCCGCCCCTCTGCTTCTTTGCGTCCTTGGTCTTGGCGTTGCTCTCGCTGTCTTGGGCTTTGGTTTTACCTTGGTTCAACTCCCCTGTTCTGCTTGGTGTGACTGTGGGCGCGGCTCTGACTGCCCGTGCACAGGTAAAGGGGTACAAAGATGTGCCCCTTCTTTTGTACACCAAAAGGAGCCCCCGGGCATGGGCCACACATAAGCGCGACGCGTTGTTGGGCCACGCCGAAAACGGTGCGCGGGCAGGCAGGGCGGTTTTTACCGCGGTAAAACTTTTCGCGCGCTTCGCTTCCCACGACCCGCGTGCGGCGTGGCGCGGCGTGGAGGGGTGCGCGTGACGTGGGCGGCATGCGTGGGGCAGTTCCCGCATGCATGCGTCACATCGTAGTAAAGAGGCGGCTCGCGCCTTCCTCATAAAAAGAGGGAGGCGTGGAGGCACGGCTCATTTACCGCGCGGGGCCGGGTCGCAGTCTTCAAGGCATCCACCCCCCATGATCACGGGGTGGGGAGAGGTCGCCTCACCCATCCCCTCGATTCTGCACGTTCGCCACGCGTCCTCCATGCGCTTGGGGTGGCAAGCGGTGCAGGCGGGAAACCGGGCCGTTGCTGGTTGGGGCAGCGGGTCGGTCCCGATTCCCTGCACCTCTGGTGGCTGGATTGGCCGAGCGGGGCGGCCGAGCCCCGACCCCGTCCCGCACTCTTCTGTCATCTATCTCCTCTCGCTTCTTCTTCTTCCTTTCACTCGCCGTGGAGAAAGGGAATCCTGGTCCCTCGACGGTGGCGGCGAGGGTCGCCGCTCGACAGCGCGTCCCTCCTCCTCCTGAGCCCACGGTGGTGGAGCCGGCCGTGAGGGGAAGGGCGAGGGGGCGAGGCCGTGGGCGAGGCGGGGGCAGAAGTCGTGGTGCTCGGGGAAGAGGAGGACGGGGCGGCGCGCCGGCTTCGCCCCCGCCAATGATGCCCTTCTCGATGGAAGGCCATGTTGGAGACCAGCCCCGCGAGTTCTTCATCAGGCTGCACCGGCCTCCGTGTCGCCGTCTTCGTCTTCCCGCCCCGTTCGCTCGGGAGATGGAGCGTGACCCGCCCCAATCCCTCAGATTGCACATGAGGGGCTGTGGAAATGGGGGCACGCAGGTCGACGTCGACTTCCCGGCTCCTCGGGTCATGTACCTCCGTCACGGATGGAAGACGTTCGCTCGCATCCACAGCCTGACGGCGGGGCTCGTCCTCTACTTCAAATTAATGGAGGACGACCTGCTCTCCGTCAAGGTCTTCGGAGACTTCGGAACTCGCCTGAAGTGCTGCGTGGAGAGCTCCTCCGACGGAGATTCCGATGATGGAAGCTCTTCCTCGAGCGAAAGTGACGAGGAGGACAGCGGGGCGGATGACTGGGACGAGTCCGACTAGGCGTCGGACGCCCCGCGCCTGGGCGGGTGCGGCAGCAGCAGCATCTGCACCTGGCCGCTCCTCCGGCAGAGTTTTGCCGGGGGTGGGGCCAGCTCCTTGAAATTCTCGGGGCCGTCTCCTTGGGCGGCTGGCGTCGGGAGGCTGCGGACAGTACTAGAAAAAGTCCTGCTAGTGGCGCGCCTGTTTTGGCTACTAATGGCGCACTACAGGTGCGCCACTAGCATCACGCCATTAGAATTTAATACTAATGGCGCACTCCCTGGTGCGCCATTAGTATCGGCGCACCAGGGAGTGCGCCATTAGTATATCCCATGGTGCGCCATTACTATCTGACTTAGTAATGGCGCACCACATAGAAGTGCGTCATTACTAACATTTTTTTTCAAAAAAAAATCAGAATTTTTTTTCAATTTTTTTCCTTTTTTTATTTATTTTTGTTAATCTCGGGTCACTATGGCTTAATCTCGGGTCAATATGCTTAATCTCAAGTCAAATCGCACTAAGTGGTCAAACTTTCCGGAAGGTCACCCATCCTCACACTACTCAAGCCCGAGCACGCTTAACTTCGCAGTTCTATCCAACCCCAGCACCACCTCACTTAACAGGCACTTGTTGATATATCTATCATATCAATCCTATTAAACCTTGTTGATGTTAGGACTTTGTTCATGTTCATGAGTATTATGAAATTTTGGAAAATATTTCAAACTTCCTGGTCATATTACGAATCATTTTTTGAAAAAAAATTCCAAAAAAAAAGTTCGAAACCAATTTTTTTCTGTTACTAGTGGCGCACCTAGCAAATGGTGCGCCACTAGTAAGTTTGAAATTCCATTTTTCCCCCTCTAGATCTTAAAAGTCCCGTAACTTTTTTCTGTTAGGTTTTTGAGGATTTTGACAATGTTAAATTCCGATGTAACTTTTCGAGTAGATGATTTTTCATATAAAAAACTTTTTAATCCGAGTTCGTATGCAAAAGTTATGCCCATTTTACAAATTGCAGAGAGATTTTGCAAATAAAGTCAAAATTCATATTTGTAAATTTTCCTAACAAGTAGACCACATATCACATGGGAAACTTATTTTTTTTTGACATTTCCATCATTTTCTTTTTTTTAAACTGAAAAGGCGGTCCAGGGGGGTGCATTCGGTGGATTTTTTGGGCCAAGTTAGTAATGGCGCACCGTGGAAGTGGTGCGCCATTACTAGTTCAACTAGTAATGGCGCACCACACACACGATGCGCCATTACTAGTTTTGAAAAAAAGGTGCATTCGGTGGATTTTTTGGGCCAAGTTAGTAATGGCGCACCGTGGGAGTGGTGCGCCATTACTAGTTTTGAAAAAAAATAAAAAAAAATTTGAAAAAAAATTTGAAAAAAATTTACTAGTGGCGCACCGTGGATGTGGTGCGCCATTAGTATTTGGACAATAATGGCGCACCAACACATGGTGCGCCATTAGTATATAGTAGTGGCGCACCACATGTGTGGTGCGCCATTAATGTCAATATTATTTATAGCCTTTTTCCTAGTAGTGGGAAGAGGAAGAGGGCGGGCGGCAAGGCCGTCAACTCGGAGTACGCGGGCACCGACGTCTTCATCGCATATTGCTGGTCCTGCCGCCTCGTCTTCTAGCTCCTTTCCCGGCACCGTCATCACTGGCCCACCCGTGGGCGGCCACCAAGGTGTTCTCTTGGTGCTTTCTGCTTCTCGTAGCTCGCCTAGGCGCCCCTTTTGCCCTTTCGCCTCCTTGACCTGCCTCCCGAGGAGAGGGACAAGAAAGGGATCACAAGCATCTCATCTCTTTTTTAATCTGTAAGCCTTCGGGCCTTGTTAAAATTAAAGCTTGTAATCCACCTTGCTTATGTTTTTCATTCCGTACGGACTGTACCTGTGTGGGATGCTTTTAATGAAAAAGGGATGTTTGCCGGGTTTTTCGTTCGTGGGTAGACCCCGCGACAAGGAGCGAATCCTTGTTACAATTTAAGATAAACGTTTTCACCCGGCAACAGGCCTTGCCGTCCCCCCACTTCGCTCGACCATTCTCGCGCCCTTGGCGGAGGCAGGGATGAAGCGGGCTTAGGCTCCTCGTTCTACTTCCTTGCCACCGCGACTACAACCAAATCCGGGCCTAGGGGATAATCCTTGGGTATAGAAAAGGGGAGCACGGTGGCCTAGAAATAAAACGAGGTTTCACATATCCCAGTTCCGTTCCGAAATGCATGATAGAGGATGAAAGACTTATCTGGATCTGCAGCCCCCGGCAACCTTGCCTTGCCGCGGTTGGATCCTTGTGCTTGCAGCCCCCGGCAACTCTGGTTTGCCGGGGTCGGGCCGCCGGTCCGTTTCCTTTCTTCCAAGTAGCTCAGCAGAAGTGCTCATGTGCCCTGCGAACCAAAGGAGGACAGAAAAGAAACAGATAGACGCGCACTCGACCTCTAGGCTAGGGGTTAGTCGCCACTAAGCACTATCAACCCTAACCAAGGAAGAGACTCGACCTAGCATGCATGCTATAACTTAGGGCGCCAGCGCTTCATTTATTTATGCTCAGGGTCTGCGCCTGGCTTTGTACGAAGGGTTACATGCCTTGCCGGCAAAGCTTGTACAAAAGATGGCTTGCCGGGAGGCCCGGCAAGCCGCGCCTTACGGGTAAAACTTGCGAAGATGCTCGATGTTCCAGGACTTGCTCACTGGGACAGCATCTTCGGTCTCCAGGACTGCGCTGGGCCTGGTGACTCGCATTAGCTGATAAGGGCCTTCCCACTTTGGCGTCAACTTGTTGGAATTCTTGGCCGACTGAACGCGCCGAAGAACAAGGTCGCCTTCCTCAAAGCTTCGGGCATGAACCTTGCGGCTATGGTAGCGGCACACGGCTTGCTGGCGTGCTGCTCTCACAGTCGCCCGAAGACGATCTTCCTCAAGGAGCGTAGCGTCATCTTGGTGCAACTGCTCTTGCTCAAGCTCATCATAAGCGAGCACTCGAGGTGACCCGTATATGAGTTCCGTGGGGAGAACTGCTTCTGCCCTGTATACCAGGGCAAAGGGTGTCTGGCTGGTGGCTCGATTTGGCGTCGTCCTGATCGACCAAAGAACCGCCGGCATTTCATCAATCCAGCGCCTTCCGCTCTTGCGCAGCTTGTCAAAAGTCTTTGTTCTTAGGGCTCGCAACACTTCAACATTTTCCCTCTCCGCTTGGCCGTTGCTCCGTGGGTGTGCCACGGAAGCGAAACAGACCTTGCTGCCGAGGTCTTGAATGTATTGCATGAAGGTGTGGCTCGTGAACTGCGTGCCGTTGTCAGTGATGACTCTGTTTGGGACACCAAAATGGCAGACCAGTCCTTTGAAAAACTTGACAGCTGACTGAGCAGTCACCTTTCTCACTGCTTCCACCTCCGGCCACTTTGTGAACTTGTCTATTGCAACGTACAAGTACTCAAAGCCTCCGACAGTGCGGGGGAAAGGGACCAGTATATTGAACCCCCAGATCAAGAATGGCCAGGAGAGAGGGGTTGTTTGAAGGGCTTGAGCTGGTTGATGAAGCTTCTTTGAATGGAACTGACACGGTTCACACTTGGTTACTAGTGCCTTCGCATCCTGGAGGGCGGTGGGCCAGAAGAAACCTTGCCGGAACGCCTTTCCGGCAAGGGCCCTCGATCCTATGTGGGAGCCACATATGCCTCCATGTATCTCTGCCAACAGCTCTAGTCCTTCCTCCCGGGGGATGTACTTCAATTTCACACCATTCGGCCTTCTCCTGTACAGGACGTCGTCGACAAACTGGTACAGGGCGGACCGGCGGGCTACTTTTTCTGCTTCTTCCTGCTCCTCAGGAAGCTCCCCTGTTTGGAGGAATCGGACAGTATGTTGTGCCCATGCCGGAGCCTGGGGCTCGACGGCAAGGACCAAAGGCATTTCCTCAGCCATGGGCGCGACTGTCTCCATGGCCAGGGCTTGACGCCCTGCCGGAGCCAGTTGCCCTTTGGCTGGCCCAGTGTCCGCGACATCACCCTTGCCGGCAGCCACAGGGGGCTCGGTAGGAAAGTACTTGCCGGAGCCAGTTGTCCTTTGGCTGGCCCAGTGTCTTCCTCCGCTTGTTCTGCCCCGTTGATGGCTCAACGGATGGCTGAGTTAACCGGAGCAAAAAGGTACCTGGTTCCACAGGTAGCTTGAATGCAGCACGCTTTGACAGGTAATCGGCGGTGTCGTTCTCCATTCGGGGGACGTGCTCCGCTTGGATACCGTCAAAGCGTTCCTCCAGCTTCCTCACCTCATCTACGTAGGCTTCCATCAATGGGCTCTGGTAATCCTTGTTGACCTGCCTAACAACAAGTTGTGAGTCACCCCCGACGATGAGCTTCTTAACCCCGAGGTCTGCCGCGATCCTAAGACCGGCGAGCAATCCCTCGTACTCAACAGTGTTGTTGGTGGACATCTCCCTGGGGAAGTACATCTGGATCACGTACTTGAGGTGCTCTCCGGTGGGCGCGACGAGCAGCACACCGGCACCGGCGCCTTGCAGCGAGAAAGCCCCATCAAAGTACATGATCCAGTCGCGGTCTGCTTCCTTGCCGGGGAGAGTGGTCTCCTGGATTTCTTCGTCAGGCGTTGAGGTCCATTCTGCAATGAACTCCGCCAAGACTCTGCTCTGGATTGTCGAGGTACTTTCAAACTTCAAACCGAAACCTGATAACTCCAAGGCCCATTCCACAATCCTTCCGGTTGCATCTAGGTTATGCAGTATCCGTTGCAATGGGAGGCGGGTGACGACAGTGATCTCGTGGGCTTGGAAGTGATGACGCAGCTTCCTCGAGGCCATAAGGAGGACGAAGAGCAATTGATGAACGCCGGAGTACCTCGATCTAGCTCCCTGCAAGAGGGAGCTGACAAAGTAAACCAGGTGCTGCATCATCTTCTTCTTCTGCACCACCTCACTCGACTGTGCAGGCACTGCCTTGGTGGCATCAGACTCTGCCGGGGGCCTCGCCTTGCCGGCACCAGGCCCTGCCGGGGGAATCTTTGGTTTGCCATCCGCTAGTTCTGCCGCCGTCACTGCCTCCTCGTCGACCTCCCTCTGTGCCACCAGTGCGGCACTGACCACTTGATTTGTCGCCACCAGATACAGCAGCAACGGCTCTTGTGGTTTAGGCGCAACCAGTATTGGCGTGGAGGAAAGGTATTTCTTCAGATCCTGCAATGCTCCCTCGGCTTCTGGGGTCCACTCCATTGGGCCTGCCTTCTTCAAGATTTTGAAGAAAGGAAGGGCGCGCTCGGCGGACATGGAGATGAATCGGCTCATGGCGGTGATGCAGCCGGTGAGCCGACGCACATCCTTGATCTGCTTGGGCGCCTCAATCTGCTCAATAGCCTTGCCTCAATCCCGCGTTGCGACACAAAGAACCCGAGAAGCTTGCCGGACGGAACACCGAAGACACACTTCTCAGGGTTCAGCTTGAGGTTGATATTGCGCAGGTTGGCAAATGTCTCTTCCAGATCTTGCACAAGAGTTGCCCCGTCTTTGGTCTTGACCACTATGTCATCCATGTATGCTTCCATATTTCTATGGAGCTGGGGTTCAAAACCAATTTGGACTGCTCTTGCAAACGTCGAGCCAGCACTCTTCAACCCGAAATGCATCTGCAAAAAGCAATACATACCACATGGGGTGATGAATGTTGTCTTCTCTTCATCCTCTCTTGTCATGAAGATTTGGTGGTAGCCCGAGTAGGCGTCGAGGAATGACAACACATCACACCCGGCCGTGGAGTCGACAATCTGGTCGATGCACGGCAACGGGAAGGGGTCCTTAGGACAAGCCTTATTGATATCTGTGTAGTCAATACACAGCCTCCACTTCCCATTTGCCTTGTGCACCACTACCGGATTGGCCAACCACGTCGGGTGGAGCACTCCTCTCACCAAACCTGCCGCTTCCAACTTCCTGATATCCTCTGTGATGAACTCCTGCATCTCTAGAGCCTGCTTTCGGGCCTTCTTCTTGACGGGCCGCGCATGAGGACAGACAGCTAGGTGGTGCTCAATCACCTCCCTGGAAACACCGGGGATGTCGGATGCTTGCCATGCAAACACGTCGACATTCGCCCGCAGGAAGGTGACGAGCGCGTCTTCCTATTTGCTGTCGAGGGTGGAGCCTATGGTGAAGGCCCCTCCCGTGCCATCCTCCTTGGCGGACACCTTCTTGGTCTGCGGTGGCTCGGCTCTGGATTTCTTGCTCTTTCCGGTAGAGCTCTCTGGCACGTCCTCGACGGTACCGTAGCACTCCGAAGAGGCGTGCTTGCCGTAGTGGGTGCGAGAGGTCTTGCCGGGCTTTCTCTTCCCGTCCGGGCCTTCGGCGGCAGGAGCAGGTGCCTTGACGGCAGCTGCTGCAACTGCTTCCCGGTAGAGTTGGTCGGCGCAGATCAGCGCGTCCTTCTTGTCGGAGGGGACGGAGATGATGGTCAATGGCCCGGGCATCTTTAGCATGTTGTAGGCGTAGTGTGATGCTGCCATGAACTTGGCTAGTGCGGGCGACCGAGGATCCCGTTGTAGGGCAAGGGGATCTCGGCCACGTCGAAGGTGATCCTCTCCGTCCTGTAGTTCAACTCTCCCCCAAATGTCACGGGCAGTGTGACCTTCCCCTTCGGCTGGCTCCTCCCCGGATTGACCCCTTGAAACGTGCCCGTTTCCTCGAGGTCTCCATCAGGAATTTGCAGCCTTTTGATCACGACAGGCGAGATCAAGTTCAGGCCGGCCCCGCCGTCAACCAACATCTTGTTCACCTTGAGGTTGCGTATCGTTGGTGAGACCAACAATGGCAAACACCCGACCGCGGTTGTGCGGTCAGGGTGGTCCTCGGCGTCAAAGATGAGGGGCGTGCTGGACCACTTTAGCGGCTTCTGAGCGTCGAACGACGGCTCCGCTGCCGTAATCTCACGCGCCCACTGCTTGAGCTGGCGGTGAGAAGTATGCAGCGAGGCACCACCATCGACGCACATGGCCTCCGTAGCCTTCTGGAACTCTTCCTCACCGGACTCATCGTCCTCTTCGTGATCATCGTCTTCTTGTTTCTTGTCACGGCCCCGGGCAGGCCTCTCTTGCTGGTTGTCCTTGCCGGGGCGGCTTCCTTGGCCGCCACGCTTCTTGCCGGATCCCTCGGCACCGTCCTGACCTTTCTCCTTGTCCCGCCTTTCGTACTCGGCCTTTTGCTTTTCAGCAAGCAGCTCGACTTGTCGGCAGTTCTGGAGGTCGTGGCCCTTGGTGCGGTGGATCTTGCAGTACTGCTTGCCGGAGCCCCCTGGCTTGTCGGCAGCTGCTAAGGCCCGGCAAGCGGCGCACCCGACAATCTCCTTGCCGGGGCCGTCTGCCTTGACCTTTTTGGCACCGTCGGTGTCGTCAGACCCCTCGACAGCAAGTACGGCCTTGCCCTTGCGTTTCCTGTTGCGACGCCGGCCCTTCTTCGTCGGGGTGGCGGCGTCTTCGTCGGTAGAGTCGGTTTCCGCACCGGCATCTTCGCCGGGGTACTTCCTTCCCTCTTCAGCCCGGGCGCATCTATCGGCCAGAACGTAGAGCTCGGCCACATCCTTAACCTTGGTCATCGCCAGCTCTTCGCGCATCTTGCGGTTGCGCACGTTCTGATGGAACGCGCTGATCACAGCGGCGGGATGAACGTCGGGGATGTTGTACTGCACCCGGCTGAATCTCTGGATGTACTTGCGCAGGGTTTCCCCTTCCTTCTGGGGAATGATATGCAGATCACTGGCCTGGCCATGAGCTTGGTGGCCTCCTGTGAAGGCGCCAACGAACTCATGGCACAGATCCGACCAAGAAGAAATGGAATCCGCCGGCAAGTGCATCAACCAAGACATAACATTGGGCTTCAGTGCCAGCGGGAAATAATTGGCAAGCACCTTGTCGTCGCGAGCTCCGGCAGCCTGCATCACGATGGTGTAGATGCTGAGGAACTCGGACGGATGGGTCTTGCCAGTGTACTTCTCGCCGACATCAGGCTTGAACGTGCGGTGGGACGGCCACTGGAACTGCCGCAGCTCACGGGTAAAGGCCGGACAGCCCACCTCGTAATGTAGGCCGCCGGAGCCCCCCGGTGTTGGGTGGTCCATAGCGGGTCCCGCCCGCTTGTCCGACTTGTGGCGTGTATCGCGCCGGCGCGCGATGGTGGTCCGAGCATCTTCGTGAGCTCGTTCTCGAAGAACCTGGCGCTGGTCGCGGAGGGTCCGCGGGTCGGACGACGCTATGGAGATGTTATCACAAGCGCCGTCACGACAGGCTGACGCCCGCTGCGGCTGGCGAGGAGGAGGAGAGTGCACCGTGGCCGCAGCTCCCCCGGTCCTCCCAGCGCCAGCACGTGGCGGCTCGGTGGAGTGCCGACCCAAGGGCCCCGCCGGTCGCGGATCGTCTTTGTTGGCGACGGCGACGAGGCTCCGGATGGTGGCCCTCCACTCGTTGAGCTTCTCTACAGCAGGAGGGAAGTCGAGGAGCAGCTGCGCGCGTGCCAAAGCGTCTGCTGGCGTGGGCGGCGGCGACAGCTGCGTGGATTGCGGCGCGCTTCGACTTCTAACTGTGTTAGAAGGAGCTCCGTTACGACCCAGCGGCTGCGTGCCATTTTCGCCAGCACTCCGGCGGGCATGCTGAACCCCTTCATCCCGCGGATGACGCACATGGCTCTTCCCACGGCGGTGCCCAGGGTCACCAGCGTGGTGACGCTGCTCAGCGCGCACACCATGGGAAGAGCACGCAGTGGTCGCCGGTGTGGGCCTCTTGGAGGTTGATGCGCCGCCCGGAGGTGGCACAACGACACCCCTGGAGGGCCCCGCGCCGCCTACGGGGGCCCCAGCTCCGTCTTTGGATCTGGCGACGTGCGGCCGGTCGTCTGGCGCGCGAACGGCGCCGCTCGCCAGGCTCTGACTGCCAGGGCGATGCTCGTGCTCGCGGACCACGGCCCGGGTCCTGTCCGCGACCGGTCCACTGCTCGTCCGCACCGGCACGGGCCGTTCGGCTCCCAACGAGTCGATCGCCGTGGCCGCCTTCTTCTTGGGAGCCATGGCCACGAAGAGCTGCTAGGCTAACTACTAGACCAGATTCTCACAATTGCGCCCCCTACCAGGCGCGCCAAAGATGTCGGTGTGGAACGACACCTATGGGATCACAAGAATCCCTACTACGGTTGCCGGGGCGCAGGGTTGCGAGAAGAGCAGGATTAGTAACCAGCACGAGGATCGTTTACCCAGGTTTAGGCCGCGAGGATGCGTAAAACCCTAGTCCTGCTGTGGTGGGTGTATTTTAGAGAGTTCTTCAGCTCTCGAACTAGCTGTGGTGAGTGTGTGGTTCGAAAGAGCCGAATCCTTCTCCACTATGCCATGGGCCTCCTTTTATAGTCGAAAGGGGCTGCCACAGTGGCACGCAGGAGGTGGAAAGGCGCACAGTGCTATGAGCTTATCGCGCGTATTACACGACAAGACGCATTTAATGTGCCGCTGAGGTGTGCCCTAGCTTTATTGGGGACGGGGGCGAGGCCCGTCTCGTCCGTCGCCGCTCCGCCTCGCTTCGACGCGCGCCCTGGCCAGCGATGCGTGCGGCGCCATGTAGGCAGGCAGGCAGCTGAGGTGGCGCGGTGGTAGGGTCTTCACGAAGATCTGCATGCCGCCACGCAGGCGTCTGCTGAGTTGGCCTGGAAGCTGCATGTTGCCACGCAGGTGCCTTCCCAGCTGGTTTGGGCTGGCAGCTGCATGCGAACGGCGGTGGAGTCTTGGCTGGTGCGGGCCTGGCAGTGGCCCTGCTGGCGTCTTCGGCGAGGGCCTTGCCGGGGGGCCCGGCAAGGGTCTTGCCATGGCGCACTGTCGTCCCCGGCAAGGATCTTGCCGGGGGTCTTCTGGCTCTCCTCGGTAAGGATCTTGCCGAGGATTGCTGTCTTCTAACCCTCATCTGATCTTGAATATGTCTTCACAAAGATCTGGATGCCACCACAGAGGTGCCTCCCGAGCCCTGGCCCCACGTGGTTGATGGTGTTTGGGGACGTGGGCTCAAGGGTGGCTCGCTCTGTTGGTGTTTTGGGCGTGCTGCCCCGGCAAGGGTCTTGCCGGGGCCGCTGAGGCCGCCCCCGGTAAGGGTCTTGCCGGGGGGAACTGCTCCGCCCCTCTGCTTCTTTGCGTCCTTGGTCTTAGTGTTGCTCTGGCTGTCTTGGGCTTCGGTTTTACCTTGGTTCACCTCCCCTGTTCTGCTTGGTGTGACCGTGGGCGCGGCTCCGACTGCCCGTGTACAGGTAAAGGGGTACAAAGGTGCGCTTTTTTTGTACACCGACACTTATTAATAAAAGAAACACACGACACCAGCGCAACACACGACGGCGCTCCTCAAGCTCCCTGCACGGGCAGACCGGCCAGCCAGATTGTCCACGAGTCCATGTATCTGCGTGGGTTAAGCCGGCACCCACGGCGCCGGGACGCAAAACGCCAGGAGCTGATGGCTTCTAAAATCACAACGTTACGTTGCCGGCGCAGCCACGCTCGTGAAGCCCAAACGAACATCGACGGCGATGTTCGAGCATGGAGGTCAGGAACTTGCCAACCTCCTGTAGGATATGTAGAACCAGGCTCATGCGGCCACTGAAGATGGAGTCACCAGACATGCAGAGTTAGTAATTCTTCGATGCAGAGTCCCGGCGCCATGCGTGCCGGCTTAATGAATGCGGCTCTGTGGACAACCTAGCTGGCCGGTCCGCCGGTGCAGGGAACTTGAGCAACGTCGTCGAGGCATGTTGGTGTTGTGTTTTTTTTTCAATTAATGAGAGAAACGAGGAAGATGAAGGAGAGCCTTTTGATTAGAGTGAACGGTGGATTTTGAAGTTACAGCACCCCTACAGTGACAACATAACAGCAGAGGAGCAGAACCCGCTGGAAACGATAGGACGAAATCACTAGTTAAGGGCTTGTTCTGATCTCCCCCACTTCTCTAAAACTTCTCTGATTCAACTTCTCTCCCACCTTCCCAGGAGTATTCGTTCAAAAGATCACTCTCACCTCCCAGGTTGCCACAAGTGGCACGCTGCATGTGCGCCACTTGTCGCAACCGGAGAGTTTTCCTTTTTTCATAGATTCGTTTATTCAAAACGTTTAATCTCGTTAACCGTGCGTCCAAATGTCGAACCGTTTTCACCGTAGGATTCCTCGCGTCAAGCTCTTCAAAACTAGATCCCATGTTGATAGGTTTTAACGAATTTTTTTCATGAAAAAAACCGGACAAAAAATACAGGACGAAAAAAACCGAACCGGGAGCACGGGTTTTTTGCTTTTCCGAAAGAGGCACGCCCATGCCTCTCGCGAAACCACAAGCGTGCCTCTAATGAAAGCAAAACCGTGCCTCTCACGGAAGGAAAAATAAATAGAAAACACATTTTTTTTGTTTCCGAGGAGGCACGGTTGTGCCTCTCGCGAAAGCACAACCGTGCCTCTCACGGAAGCAAAACTGTGCCACTCGTGAAAAAAAAAACACGTTTTTTTTCGTTTCCGAGAGGCACGGCCATGCCTCTTGTGAAAGCACAACCGTGCCTCTCGTGGAAGCAAAACCGTGCCTCTCATGGAAGGAAGAAAACAAAAAATGCGTTTTTTCGTTTCCGAGAGGCACGGCCGTGACTCTCGCGAAAGCACAACCGTGCCTCTCTCGGAAGCAAAAACGTGCCTTTCGCGGAAGGAAAAAAACGGTAAATGCTTTTTTTCGGTTTCCGAGTGGCACGGCCGTGACTCTCGCGAAGCAAAACCGTGTCTCTCGCAGAAACAAAAATGTGACTCTCGCGAAAGGAAAAAAACACGTTTTTTTGTCCAAAAGTTCAGAAAGACGGGTGAAAAACCGAAACGTCGAAAAAACCCGAAAAAACCATTTAAAAAGCCAAAAAACACATGTGAAAAAAAAATCTAGAGGGAGCGTCCAGAGCCCGACATGTGGCGGGCGGCTGGGAGCGCGCCAAGTAACGCTGATCGTTGCGAGGCTTCCGAAGGAGCGCTCGTTAATTAGTTACTTTCACGATAGGATCCCCTCGTCAGCTTCAAAAATGACGAAATCACTAGTTAAGGAATACTCGTTGCAAAAATCACTAGTTAAGGAGTTTTCCCTTTTTTGTAAATTCGTTTATTCAAAAGGTTTTATCTCTTTAACCGTGCGTCAAAATCTTGAACCGTTTTCTCCGTTGGATTCCTCGTGTCGAGATACTCAAAACTAGATCCAATGTTGATAGGTTTTGACGAACTTTTTTTTCATGAAAAAACCGGAGGAAAAAACCTGACAAAAAAAACCGAACCAGGAGCACGGGTTTTTTCCCTTTCCGAAAGAGGCACGCCCGTGCCTCTCGCGAACCACAACTGTGCCTCTCGTGGAAGCAAAACCGTGCCTCTGGTGGAAGAAAAAAAAGGAGAGAAAACATGTTTTTTTTCGTTTCCGAGGAGGCACGGCCGTGCCTCTCGCGAAAGCACAACCATGCCTCTCGCGCAAGCAAAACCGTCACTCTCGCGAAAGCACAAACGTGCCTCTCGCAAGCAAAACATTGCCTTTCACGAAAGAAAAAAAATAGAAAACGTTTTTTTTCATCTTCAAGAGGCACGGTCATGACTCTCGCGAATCAAAACCATGCCTCTCGCGGAAGGAAAACCGTGACTCTCGCGAAAGAAAATTAAAAGAGAACGTGTTTTTTTGCGAAAAATAAATTTGGAAATGTTTTTCGGTCCAAAGTTCAGGAAGACCGGGAGAAAACAAAACGTCGAAACAATCGAAAAAAAATAATTTAAAAAGCCGAAAACGCGTGCGGAAAAATAAAAAAAAATTCGGAGGAAGCGTCTAGAGCGCGATATGTGGCGGGCGGCTGAAAGCATGTCAAGTGACGCTAATCGTTACGAGGCTCCCGAAGAAGCGCTCGTTAATTAGTTGCTCTCCCAAAATGACCTGGCTCTTTTTTCTTTCGTGATGGGCTAACCAATTGCAATTGATATATGGGCTGGAACTGCAACAGGCAACTCGTTTGTGGGCTTTCCTGATCGCACGCACATGTTGAGGGGGGCGGGGTATTCCTGATGGTACATAAACATACGCTAATTATTCCCACGATGCTTGGGTTCGACGCACATGAGTTCAGTAAGAGCATCATTTGGGTTCCTAAAAAAAAAAGCATCATTTGGGGATGGATTTGAAAACTAGTCTGTTAAAGTAAGGATGGCATGGCGGCAGCATCCTTGTGGTGTATCTGTGTTCTCAGGCTCTGCCGTTGCGACGACGTTTGCTCCAGCGTCGGCGCGGAGCTTGGGAGGTAGTCCAGGAGCATATGCAGGTTGTGGTCTGCATCGACGTCTTAGTAGTGGTGGGGTGCCAGATCTAGAGTTCGATGACGTGTCCGGGGTGTTGCCTGATCTGATTCGTTCAACAGCAAGGGTTTAACTTTTGTTGAGCCACCTTGGAGGTCCTCAAAGCTGCATATCAGCGATGGAGTCGCGTCGAGCTCGGGTGAAGAGGTGATTCGTCATTCTTTTATTCGGTGGCTGCTATGGTGGAGCCGGAGGCAGGTGAGGTGCGTTGGTGTTAAGGTCGGAGATGTTCGGCTATCTTTTCAATTTTATCATATCGGTCTTTACGCGACTTGTACTTTATTCTTTATGCTATGAATGAGACATGTATACCATGCAAAAAAAAATTCCTGGTGGTTCTCTCCAAGCCGTGCTAGCCAATTTATGGGCAACAACATTATTTTCGCTGAAACAATTCTCAAATAAAGCTACAAGGAAATCACAACCTAAATGGTAGCAATCGTCGATGATCTATGCTGTTACAGCCGAAGATCTCCCTTCCTATTTCATGACTTCAATCACTTCTGCACATCTTGTTAAATCGAGTTGCTTGTGCCAAAGACAAACGAAAACGAAGAGCCATAACATCAGGTTTCAACGCATCAGGCTCAAAAGTCGATTCTTTAGTTTGCAGCTGCTATGAACTTGCCGGGCGAATCACCAAGTACCACCCCAACTGTACCCATGACCATGAGTAGATCATTTATTTTAGGAGGAGGATTACCCCTGCCTTTGCATCAAAATGATGCATACAGTCATCTTTATTAACTTATTCATTAGAGATTGACAAAATAAATACAAAGATTAACCCATAGCCACCTTTGAGACGAATAAATATGTGCCCAGACCGTATCAACGGACATCATCTAATCTAGTGGCCTCAATAAGCTACCCACCTGGCAAGCAAAGAGTATTAACCGGTCCAGGCGCCCCACAACGCCCACCACATGCGCACACTCTAGGATATGCCGCCGCCATCTTCCGCAGTCCCATCTTCAGGAGGTATTATTGTATATATCTTGTCAGGCCCATCAATCTTCGACATCACCACGCCGCCAGGCAACGCTACCACCCTTCATGCGTCTATCAACACACGCCCCATTGCCAGGACCCCGTTGCGCCACGCCGCCGAGACCCGTCGTTGTTGACGCGGTAGATACCACACCACACCACCTGCAGCACCACGAACCATCCGTGCTCACCGCGCACATCGTCCATCTCAATGCCCAAGACGACGCCTCCAAGGAGGTTACAACATCATGACGCCGCCACCGCCCATTCACGAGGAACTAGGGTGGGGAATGACGCCCATAGGGTCATCGACAACATGGCCACCGCTATCGGCCAGAGGATTCCCCTGGACAAGCTCCCACCCCGGCATCCACCTGGCTAGCCACGAACATCTCCACAGGAGTTCTGGACCAGCCAATGGGGAGAGTTGTGTGTGAAGATGATCCACAGTAGATCTGACCGGAGGGGCACGGGGAACCATCTCACTCCATGACCACTAGCGTATGACATCTCTGGAACCGCCGAAATCCGGTCACCCGACCACTAGGTCTGAGTCCGCAAGGCCGCAGGCCAGCAGATTAGCGCTGGCGGCGCCTACCGCCCGACTCCCATGCCACACTGGAGCGCGCCCCAGCATCGCGTCAGACAACGCCAACGATGCCCGAGCCCATGCACCACGCGCCTCCACGCGCCAGCCGTCTGCTCGCAGTGCCCGCTAGTGCCATCTCGCCATGACAACCATCCACCTCCTCGCCCGAGCGCCCCACAGTAGTCCTAGGCGCCATCCTCGCCCGAGCGCCCCACAGTAGTCCTAGCGTCACGTAGTAATTTCAAAAAAATTCTTACGCACACGCAAGATCATGGTGATGCATAGTAACGAGAGGGGAGAGTGTGTCGACGTACCCTCGTAGACCGAAAGCGGAAGCGTTAGCACAACGCGGTTGATGTAGTCGTACGTCTTCACGATCCGACCGATCAAGTACCGAATGTACGGCACCTCCGAGTTCTCCACACGTTCAATTCGATGACGTACCTCGAACTCCGATCCAGCCGAGCTTTGAGGGAGAGTTCCGTCAACACGACGGCGTGGTGATGGTGTTGATGATTGCTACCGACGCAGGGCTTCGCCTAAGCACTGCTACGATATTATCGAGGTGGAATATGGTGGAGGGGGGCACCGCACACGGCTAAAAGATCCAAGGGATCAATTGTTGTGTCTCCAAGGGGTGTCTCCCTCCCCGTATATAAAGGAGAGGACGAGGGGGAGAGGGCCGGCCACCCTAGGCGCGCCCCATGAGGAGTCCTACTCCCACCGGGAGTAGGACTCCCCTTTCCAAGTGGGAGTAGGAGAGGAGAGGGAAGGAGAGAGAGGGGGAAAGGAAAGGGGGGCGCCGCCCCCCCCCCCCCCCCCCTTGTCCAATTCAGACTGGGGGGGAAGGGGGCACGCGGCTGCCCTTGGCCGCCCCTCCTCTTCTCCACTAGGGCCCAATAGGCCCATTAGTCTCCCCGGGGGGTTCCGGTAACCCCCCGGTACTCCGGTATATGCCCGAAACTCCCCGAAACCATTCCGGTGTCCGAACATAGTCGTTCAATATATCGATCTTTACGTCTCGACCATTTCGAGACTCCTCGTCATGTCCGTGATCACATCCGGGACTCCGAACTACCTTCGGTGCATCAAAACACATAAACTCATAATATAATCGTCATCGAACTTTAAGCGTGCGGACCCTACGGGTTCGAGAACTATGTAGACATGACCGAGACACGTCTCCGGTCAATAACCAATAGCGGAACCTGGATGCTAATATTGGCTCCTACATATTCTACGAAGATCTTTATCGGTCAAAACCGCATAACAACATACGTTGTTCCCTTTGTCATCGGTATGTTACGTGCCCGAGATTTGATCGTCGGTATCTCAATACCTAGTTCAATCTCGTTACCGGCAAGTCTCTTTTCTCGTTCCGTAATACATCATCCCGCAACTAACTCATAAGTTGCAATGCTTGCAAGGCTTATAGTGATGTGCATTACCCAGTGAGCCCAGAGATACCTCTCTGACAATCGGAGTGACAAATCCTAATCTCGAAATACGGCAACCCAACAAGTACCTTCGGAGATACCTGTAGAGCACCTTTATAATCACCCAGTTATGTTGTGACGTTTGGTAGCACACAAAGTGTTCCTCTGGTAAACGGGAGTTGCATAATCTCATAGTCATAGGAACTTGTATAAGTCATGAAGAAAGCAATAGCAGAATACTAAACGATCAAGTGCTAAGCTAACGGAATGGGTCAAGTCAATCACATCATTCTCCTAATGATGTGATCCCGTTAATCAAATGACAACTCATGTCTATGGCTAGGAAACATAACCACCTTTGATCAACGAGCTAGTCAAGTAGAGGCATACTAGTGACACTCTGTTTGTCTATGTATTCACACAAGTATTATGTTTCCGGTTAATACAATTCTAGCATGAATAATAAATATTTATCATGATATAAGGAAATAAATAATAACTTTATTATTGCCTCTAGGGCATATTTCCTTCAGTCTCCCACTTGCACTAGAGTCAATAATCTAGATTACACAGTAATGATTCTAACACCCATGGAGCCTTGGTGCTGATCATGTTTTGCTCGTGGAAGAGGCTTAGTCAATGAGTCTGCAACATTCAGATCCGTATGTATCTTGCAAATCTCTATGTCTCCCACTTGGACTTGATCCCGGATGGAGTTGAAGCGTCTCTTGATGTGCTTGGTTCTCTTGTGAAATCTGGATTCCTTTGCCAAGGCAATTGCACCAGTATTGTCACAAAAGATTTTCATTGGACCCGATGCACTAGGTATGACACCTAGATCGGATATGAACTCCTTCATCCAGACTCCTTCATTTGCTACTTCCGAAGCAGCTATATACTCCGCTTCACATGTAGATCCCGCCACGATGCTTTGTTTAGAACTGCACCAATTGACAGCTCCACCGTTCAATGTAAATACGTATCCGGTTTGCGATTTAGAATCGTCTGGATCAGTGTCAAAGCTTGCATCGAAGTAACCATTTACGATGAGCTCTTTGTCACCTCCATAAACGAGAAACATATCCTTAGTCCTCTTCAGGTATTTCAGGATGTTCTTGACCTCTGTCTAGTGATCCACTCCTGGATTACTTTGGTACCTCCCTGCTAAACTAATAGCAAGGCACACATCAGGTCTGGTACACAACATTGCATACATGATAGAGCCTATGGCTGAAGCATAGGGAACATCTTTCATTTTCTCTCTACCTTCTGCAGTGGTCGGCCATTGAGTCTTACACAACTTCACACCTTGTAACACAGGCAAGAACCCTTTCTTTGCTTGATCCATTTTGAACTTCTTAAACTTTGTCAAGGTATGTGCTTTGTGAAAGTCCAATTAAGCGTCTTGATCTATCTCTATAGATCTTGATGCCCAATATATAAGCAGCTTCACCGAGGTCCTTCATTGAAAAACTCTTATTCAAATATCCCTTTATGCTATCTAGAAATTCTATATCATTTCCAATCAACAATATGTCATCCACATATAATATCAGAAATGCTACAAAGCTCCCACTCACTTTCTTGTAAATACAGGCTTCTCCAAAAGTCTGTATAAAACCATATGCTTTGGTCACACTATCAAAACGTTTATTCCAACTCCGAGATGCTTGCACCAGTCCATAAATGGATCGCTGGATCTTGCACACTTTGTTAGCTCCCTTTGGATCGACAAAACCTTCCGGTTGCATCATATACAACTCTTCTTCTAGAAATCCATTCAGGAATGCAGTTTTGACATCCATTTGCCAAATTTCATAATCATAAAATGCGGCAATTGCTAACATTATTCAGACAGACTTAAGCATCGCTATGGGTGAGAAGGTCTCATCGTAGTCAATCCTTGAACTTGTCGAAAACCTTTTGCAACAAGTTGAGCTTTATAGACAGTAACATTACCGTCAGCGTCAGTCTTCTTCTTGAAGATCCATTTATTCTCGATGGCTTGCCGATCATCGGGCAAGTCAACAAAAGTCCACATTTTGTTCTCATACATGGATCCCATCTCAGATTTCATGGCCTCAAGCCATTTTGCGGAATCTGGGCTCACCATCGCTTCTTCATAGTTCGTAGGTTCGTCATGGTCTAGTAACATAACCTCCAGAACAGGATTACCGTACCACTCTGGTGCGGATCTTACTCTGGTTAACCTACGAGGATCAGTAACAACTTGATCTGAAGTTTCATGATCATCATCATTAACTTCCTCACTAATTGGTGTAGACGTCTGATACGTCTCCGTCGTATCTACTTTTCCAAACACTTTTGCCCTTGTTTTGGACTCTAACTTGCATGATTTGAATGGAACTAACCCGGACTGACGCTGTTTTCAGCAGACTTTCCATGGTGTTATTTATGTGCAGAAACAAAAGTTCTCGGAATGACCTGAAACTCCATGGAACATCTATTTGGAAAATAAGAAAAATACTGGAAGAAAAATCCACGTCAGGGGGCCCACACCCTGTCCACGAGGGTGGGGGCCGCGCCTGCCCCCCTGGGCGCGCCCCCTGCCTTGTGGGCCCCCTGACGCTCCACCGACCTCAACTCCAACTCCATATATTCACTTTCGGGGAGAAAAAAATCAGAGAGAAGGATTCATCACGTTTTACGATACGGAGCCGCCGCCAAGCCCTAAAACCTCTCCGGAGGGCTGATCTGGAGTCCGTTCGGGGCTCCGGAGAGGGGAATCCGTCGCCGTCGTCATCATCAACCATCCTCCATCACCAATTTCATGATGCTCACCGTCGTGCGTGAGTAATTCCATCGTAGGCTTGCTGGACGGTGATGGGCTGGATCAGATTTATCATGTAATCGAGTTAGTTTTGTTAGGGTTTGATCCCTAGTATCCACTATGTTCTGAGATTGATGTTGCTATGACTTTGCTATGCTTAATGCTTGTCACTAGCTAGGGCCCGAGTGCCATGATTTCAGATCTGAACCTATTATGTTTTCATGAATATATGTGAGTTCTTGATCCTATCTTGCATGTCTATAGTCACCTACTATGTGTTATGATCCGGCAACCCCGAAGTGACAATAATCCGGACCACTCCCGGTGATGACCATAGTTTGAGGAGTTCATGTATTCACTATGTGTTAATGCTTTGGTCCGGTACTCTATTAAAAGGAGGCCTTAATATCCCTTAGTTTCCGTCAGGACCCCGCTGCCACGGGAGGGTAGGACAAAAGATGTCATGCAAGTTCTTTTCCATAAGCACGTATGACTATATTCGGAATACATGCCTACATTACATTGATGAATTGGAGCTAGTTCTGTGTCACCCTATGTTATGATTGTTACATGATGAACCACATCCGGCATAATTCTCCATCACCGATCCAATGCCTACGAGCTTTTCGCATATTGTTCTTCGCTTATTTACTTTTCCCTTGCTACTGTTACAATCACTACAAAACACCAAAAATATTACTTTTGCTACTGTTACCTTTGTTACCGTTACCACTACTATCATATTACGTTGCTACTAAACACTTTGCTGCAGATATTAAGTTATCCAGGTGTGGTTGAATTGACAACTCAACTGCTAATACTTGAGAATATTCTTTGGCCCCCCTTGTGTCGAATCAATAAATTTGGGTTGAATACTCTACCCTCGAAAACTGTTGCGATCCCCTATACTTGTGGGTTATCAAGACTATTTTCTGGCTCCGTTGCCGGGGAGCATAGCTCTATTATTTGAGTCACTTGGGATTTATATCTGCTGGTCACTATGAAGAACTTGAAAGACGCTAAGACAAAAATTTATCCCTCAACTACGAAGGGAGGTAAGGAACTGCCATCTAGCTCTGCACTTGATTCACCTTCTGTTTTGAGTAAGCTTGCGACACCTAAACCTGCTTCTGCTATTAATTCTGATTGTCGCATGCTATTGATGATGCCACTTCTGCTATGCATGATACTTACGATGAAACTACTACTATGCTTGATACTACTGTGCCACTTGGTGAATTTCTTGATGAACAACTTGCTAGGGTTAGAGAGAATAAAATTATTGAAACTGATAACATTGATGAAAGTGATGATGAAGACTCTCCCCCTAATAAATATGAATCGCCTGTTATTCCTGAGGGTTATGTTCTGGAAAAAGAAGCTGCTTTAGCTATTTGAGCCTGCAAAGATAGATACGAGCTCAAGAGGTTATTAGCTAAATGGAAGCAGCAATCTCTTAATGCTAGAATGAAACCTGACCCTGCTTTTGCTACTTCACCTATCTGTGTTACTGATGAGGATTATGAATTCTCCATTGATCCTGATATAATTACTTTGGTTGAATCTGATCCTTTTCATGGCTATGAATCTGAAACTGTTGTGGCACATCTTACTAAATTAAATGATATAGCCGCCCTATTCACTAATGATGAGAAATCTCGCTACCTATATATCCTTAAAATATTTCTGTTCTCATTAAAGGGTGATGCTAAGATATGGTTTAATTCTCTTGATCCTAGTTGTGTGCGTAGTCCCCAGGATACGATTTATTACTTCTCTGCTAATTATTTCCCTGCTCATAAGAAACAAGCTGCTTTAAGGGACATACATAATTTTGTGCAAATTGAAGAAGAGAGTCTCCCACAAGCTTGGGGGAGGCTTCTCCGATTACTTAATGCTTTGCCTGATCATCCTCTCAAGAAAAATGAAATACTTGATATCTTTTATAATGGACTAACCGATGCTTCCAGAGATTACCTGGATAGTTGTGCTGGTTCTGTTTTCAGGGAAGAACACCGGATGAAGCTGAAATTTTATTGAATAATATCTTGACAAATGAAAATAATTGGACACTTCTTGAGCCAATTCCTGAGCCTATTCCTAAACCAACTCCGAAGAAAAGAGGTGTTCTATTTCTCAGTCCTGAAGATATGCAAGGGGCAAAGAAATCTATGAAAGAAAAAGGTATAAAAGCTGAAGATGTTAAGAATTTACCTCCTATTGAAGAAATACATGGTCTTAATTTACCGCCTATTGAAGAAACTTGTGATCTTAATCCAATACCTATTAAAGAAACTCATGGTCTTGATAACCCGACACAGGTAGTAAAGGTAAATTCTTCACTATAGGTCTGCTAGACAATGCTTAGAAGAGTTTGATAATTTTATTGTCAAACAAGAAAACTTCAATGCTTATTTTGGTAGACAATTGAAATACAATTCCGATACGCGTGAACACTTGAGTAATTACATGGCTAATGTTAAAGGTGAACTTAAACTCATTAGCAAGCATGCTTATATGGTTACCACTCAAGTAGAACAAGTACTTAAAGCTCAAAATGATTTGCTCAATGAATTGAATAGTAAGAATAATGATTATGCTGTTAGAGTGGCTACTAGAACTGGTAAAATGACTCAGGAACCTTTGTATCCTGAAGGCCATCCTAAGAGAATTGAGCAAGATTCTCAGAGAAATAATATTGATGCACCTAGTCCTTCTAAAAAGAAGAAAAAGAAAAATGATAGGACTTTGCATGCTTCTAGTGAACCTACTGCTGAAAGACCTGAGAATCCAAATGATATTTCTATTTCTGATGCTGAAACACAATCTGGTAATGAACATGAACCTAATGAAAATGTTAATGATGATGCTCAACCTAGCAATGATAATGATGTAGAAATTGAACCTGCTGTTGATCTTGATAACCCACAATCAAAGAATCAACGTTATGATAAGAGAGACTTTGTTGCTAGGAAACATGGTAAAGAAAGAGAACCTTGGGTTCGAAAACCCATGCCTTTTCCTCCCAAACCATCCAAGAAAAAGGATGATGAGGACTTTGAGCGCTTTGCTGAAATGATTAGACCTATCTTTTTGCGTATGCGATTAACTGATATGCTCAAAATGAATCCTTATGCTAAGTATATGAAAGAAATTGTCACTAATAAGAGAAAGATACCGGAAGCTGAAATTTCCACCATGCTTGCTAATTACACTTTTAAGGGTGGAATACCTAAGAAACTTGGAGATCCAGGAGTACCAACTATACCATGCTCCATTAAAAGAAACTATGTTAAAACTGCTTTATGTGATCTTGGAGCTGGTGTTAGTGTTATGCCTCTCTCTTTATATCATAGACTTGATTTGAATAAGTTGACACCTACTGAAATATCTTTGCAAATGGCTGATAAATCAACTTCTATACCTGTCGGTATTTGTGAGGATGTGCCTGTTGTGGTTGCAAACGTTACTATTTTAACGGACTTTGTTATTCTTGATATTCCCGAGGACGATAGTATGTCTATTATTCTTGGAAGACCTTTTTTGAATACTGCAGGGGTTGTTATTGATTGGAACAAAGGCAATGTCACTTTTCATGTTAATGGAAATGAGCATACGGTACACTTTCCGAGGAAACAACCTCAAGTTCATAGTATAAATTCTATTGGAAAAGTTCCATCAATTATTTTTGGAGGTTTTGAATTTCCTCTTCCTACTGTCAAGAAGAAATATGATATTCTTATTATTGGGGATGTGCATATCCCCGTTGAGGTAACATAGTGTTATTCGAAATTTCTCCGGTTCCATGTTATTCGAAATGAGTTTGTTAACAAGACTTGATCAACCTTGTTAATGTATTCCTTTTGATGAGCATGAGATGGATGAAACTACAAGGCACAACCTTCTGTACCCTCTTTCTATTTTCTGTTATTTAGTTGAAATAAAGTAAAAATAGTATTTTTTCTGTCTGTTTTCTGATTTATCCGTGCAATATAAAAATACCCCGAAAATAAAAGTTCTCCAAATACCCTGAAAATGGAATATGATTTTTTCTGGAATATTTGAGAATATCTGGCACTGAGAACACAGCAGGGGGAGCAAGCACCTGGCCACGAGGGTCCAGGGCGCGCCCCTGCCTCGTGGGCCCACGGTGGCTCCCCTCCACTTATTCCTGCACCCACACACTTCTTCTTCCTCCCAAAAAAATCACCATCCAGCTCAAGCACGAGTTCTAGCTCATTTTGCTGCAATTTTTGATCTCCTTGCTCAAAGCACCTCTCACAAAACTGCTTGGGGAGATTGTTCCTTCGTATGTGACTCCTCCATTGGTCCAATTAGTTTTTGTTCTAGTGCTTTATTCATTGCAAATTTGTGTTGCCTAGGTGACCATGTTCTTGAGCTTGCATGTCAAATTTATATGGTTCCAAGTAGTTCTAATGCTTGATATAGGCTCTAGGCACTTGCAGGAGTAGTTGCTATCAATCTTGTTGAGTTTGGTTCATTTTTATTTGAAGTTACTAAAAATTTCAGATTTTTCAGAAAATAATGAAGAGATTTTTGAGGGGCTCATCGAGCCGAAGCTCGAAGGAAAAGCAAAGTGAAGAAGCATAGAGGCCCAAATATAATCTGCCTCGCACCGCGGAGGTTAGGCCGTGTCGCCTTCCGATGATTTCTTGAGAGAAGCCAGGATTTATGATGATTTTTATGAATTGGCTGAGAATGCAGGCCTCACCGACTTCCTCCGCGACCAACGCAAACAGTATCTCTTACTCACCAATACTTTTGTGCAAAACTTCTACTATTATCCTAAGGAAGCACCTCCTTCAGTAGAGTTTCATTTATATGATGTTGTTAAGAAGATGCCATTAGATGAATTTTGCAAGATTTGCAAAATACCTTTTGAGGGTAGTTTAGATGAACCACATCGTAAAGATGTGGATGGGTTTATTGACACTATCACTGTGGGGGAAACCAGGAAGGTTTCCGATGCAAGAATCACTAGCATACATTTTCCTGTTTTACGCTACTTTGCCATATTTGCTAGTCGTTGCTTAATTGGTCGCGAAAACTGTGGAAACCTTAGTGTTCCTGATATTATTATTTTGTTCCATGGTTTATTCTGCGATAACACTGTTAGTATGGGTGGTATTATTGCCAAACGGTTAAGTCTGAACCGTACAAAGGGCCCCATCTTTGGAGGTATTTATGCTTCACGCCTTGCTGCACACTATAACATACCTATTAGGCAGTATGAAAAAGAAGAAAAATTGCTGCCCACTGCTTATTTAGATTATAAGAGTATGGTAGCACATGATTTTATTGTTAAGAATAGGGAAAGGGCGCTTAAATACAAATTGTTCTTTGATAAACATCACCCTGAGACTATTACATTGCCTGCTCCCTCCTTGTTTAATTTATCTGAAGGTCCGTATGTCATTCCGTTGGCGGCCATTCACGCCTACCGGAACCCTACACCAGCCACGGAGCCGGAACCACAATTTGAACCTCCAGACAGTCTAACTACCAGTGGGATCCGGAGATGATTGCTAACCAGTGGCAGTCAGAGTCTTCTTCATCTCAGTACGACCCCGGCTACAACTATGGATATCCGCCAGGCCATCCGTGGCAATAAACCAACTTAGGCCAAAAGCCTAAGCTTGGGGGAGTACGTATTTCCCACCGACATTACATTTATGTTCACACACTCATTGCTAGATGTCGGTGCTCATACTTTTTCGCTGTAATATCCATGCTAGTTTATTTTCTTTTTCTTGCTTTCTTCTTGTGTGTTTGTTAAACCTTAAGAAAAACCAAAAAAAAAATTAGTTGTAGCTTTTAGTTAGTTTACTTTTCTTGCTGTAGTAGTAATAATTAAAAAGAAAACCCAAAAAGATTTCCTATTCTTCTTTTGCTTGTTGGGAGCTTTCCCGTGTAAATAGTTTTATTTCCTTTCTCTTCTTTGGGGGTCGATAGGAGAAGACCATGATTAAATTGTTGAAGTGGCTCTTATATGCATTATTGTTGATTTAACCAACAGCCCATATTGCCTTGTCTTCTCCTGTTTATTGAATGCTCGCAAATTCCAGCTTAGTCCAATGCACGTGCACTCTTATTATTATTCACATCGTTCAGTCGTGCAAGTGAAAGGCAATTATGACGATATATGATGGACTGACTGAGATGAGAGAAGCTGGTATGAACTCGACCTCTCTTGTTTTTGTAAATATGATTAGTTCATCGTTCCTGATTCAGCCTATTATGAATTAACATGTTTGCAATGACAATTAGAGATCATAGTTGCTTATGCGATGCTTGATTAGCTATGAGTTATAATGGTTTACCTTGCGTGCCAACATGCTATTAAAATGGTTGTGATGTGGTATAGTGGGGTGGTATCCTCCTTTGAATGATTTAAGTGACTCGACTTGGCACATGTTCACACATGTAGTTGAAACAAATCAACATAGCCTTCACGATATTTATCTTCATGGTGGATTATATCCTACTCATGCTCGTACTCAATGTCTATTAATTTTAATGCATGTTCATGACTGTTGTCGCTCTCTAGTTGGTCGCTTCTCAGTCTTTTGCTAGCCTTCACTTGTACTAAGCAGGAATACTGCTTGTGCATCCAATCCCTTAAACCCCAAAGTTATTCCATATGAGTCCACCATACCTTATTATATGCGGTATCTACCTGCCGTTCCAAGTAAATTTGTATGTGCCAAACTCTAAACCTTCAAATGAAATTCTGTTTTGTATGCTCGAATAGCTCATGTATCAACTAGGGTTGTCCGTATCTTCCATGCTAGGCGGGTTATTCTCAAGAGTAGTGGACTCCGCTCCTCATTCACGAGAAAATGGCTGGTCACCGGGATGCCCAGTCCCATGCTTTATGCAAACTAAATCAAAATAATTGCAAACAAAACTCCCCCTGGGACTGTTGCTAGTTGGAGGCACTCGTTGTTTCGAGCAAGCCATGGATTGATGCTTGTTGGTGGAGGGGGAGTATAAACTTTACCATTCTGTTTAGGAACCGCCTATAATGTGTGTAGCATGGAAGATATCGCCATCTCTTGGTTGTTATGTTGACAATGAAAGTATGCCGCTCAAAATATTATTTATCTCTATTTCAAAACCGAGCTCTGGCACCTCTACAAATCCCTGCTTCCCTCTGCGAAGGGCCTATCTATTTACTTTTATGTTGAGTCATCACCCTCTTATTAAAAAGCACTAGCTGGAGAGCGATGCTGTCATTTGCATTCATTACTATTAATTTATATTGGGTATGACTATGACTGGATCTCTTTTACCATGAATTACAATGTCTAGTCAGTCCTTGATCTTTAAAGGTGCTCTGCATTTATGTTTTGCGGTCTCAGAAAGGGCTAGCGAGATACCATCTTATTATATCATATCATGATTGTTTTGAGAAAGTGTTGTCATCCCAGATTTATTATTATTGCTCGCTAGCTGATTATGCCATTGACATGAGTAAACATGAGACCTAAATGTTATTGTGAATATGGTTAGTTATAATCTTTGCTGAAAACTTGAATGCTGGCTTTACATATTTACAACAACAAGAGCAAACAGAGTTTCTACAAGTTTTTCTTTATCACTTTCAGTTTATCAACTGAATTGCTTGAGGACAAGCAAAGGTTTAAGCTTGAGGGAGTTGATACGTCTCCGCCGTATCTACTTTTCCAAACACTTTTGCCCTTGTTTTGGACTCTAACTTGCATGATTTGAATGGAACTAACCCGGACTGACGCTGTTTTCAGCAGACTTTCCATGGTGTTATTTATGTGCAGAAACAAAAGTTCTCGGAATGACCTGAAACTCCATGGAACATCTATTTGGAAAATAAGAAGAATACTGGAAGAAAAATCCACGTCAGGGGGCCCACACCCTGTCCACGAGGGTGGGGGCCGCGCCTGCCCCCCTGGGCGCGCCCCCTGCCTTGTGGGCCCCTTGACGCTCCACCGACCTCAACTCCAACTCCATATATTCACTTTCGGGGAGAAAAAAATCAGAGAGAAGGATTCATCACGTTTTACGATACGGAGCCGCCGCCAAGCCCTAAAACCTCTCGGGAGGGCTGATCTGGAGTCCGTTCGGGGCTCCGGAGAGGGGAATCCGTCGCCGTCGTCATCATCAACCATCCTCCATCACCAATTTCATGATGCTCACCGTCGTGCGCGAGTAATTCCATCGTAGGCTTGCTGGACGGTGATGGGTTGGATGAGATTTATCATGTAATCGAGTTAGTTTTGTTAGGGTTTGATCCCTAGTATCCACTATGTTCTGAGATTGATGTTGCTATGACTTTGCTATGCTTAATGCTTGTCACTAGCTAGGGCCCGAGTGCCATGATTTCAGATCTGAACCTATTATGTTTTCATGAATATATGTGAGTTCTTGATCCTATCTTGCAAGTCTATAGTCACCTACTATGTGTTATGATCCGGCAACCCCGAAGTGACAATAATCCGGACCACTCCCGGTGATGACCATAGTTTGAGGAGTTCATGTATTCACTATGTGTTAATGCTTTGGTCCGGTACTCTATTAAAAGGAGGCCTTAATATCCCTTAGTTTCCGTCAGGACCCCACTGCCACGGGAGGGTAGGACAAAAGATGTCATGCAAGTTCTTTTCCATAAGCACGTATGACTATATTCGGAATACATGCCTACATTACATTGATGAATTGGAGCTAGTTCTGTGTCACCCTATGTTATGATTGTTACATGATGAACCACATCCGGCATAATTCTCCATCACCGATCCAATGCCTACGAGCTTTTCGCATATTGTTCTTCGCTTATTTACTTTTCCGTTGCTACTGTTACAATCACTACAAAACACCAAAAATATTACTTTTGCTACTGTTACCTTTGTTACTGTTACCACTACTATCATATTACTTTGCTAATAAACACTTTGCTGCAGATATTAAGTTATCCAGGTGTGGTTGAATTGACAACTCAACTGCTATACTTCAGAATATTCTTTGGCTCCCCTTGTGTCGCATCAATAAATTTGGGTTGAATACTCTACCCTCGAAAACTGTTGTGATCCCCTATACTTGTGGGTTATCAACGTCACAGGAACCGGTTTTTGTGACGAACTACTTTCCTGTAAGGGAGCAGGTACTGTTACCTCATCAAGTTCTACTTCCCCCCACTCACTTCTTTCGAGAGAAACTCCTTCTCTAGAAAGGATCCATTCTTGGCAACGAATGTCTTGCCTTCGGATCTGTGATAGAAGGTGTACCCAACAGTTTCCTTTGGGTATCCTATGAAGACACATTTCTCCGATTTGGGTTCGAGCTTATCAGGTTGAAGCTTTTTCACATAAGCATCGCAGCCCCAAACTTTAAGAAACGACAACTTTGGTTTCTTGCCAAACCACAGTTCATAAGGCGTCGTCTCAACGGATTTCGATGGTGCCCTATTTAACATGAATGCAGCCTTCTCTAAAGCATAACCCCAAAACGCTAGCGGTAAATCAGTAAGAGACATCATAGATCGCACCATATCTAGTAATGTACGATCACAACGTTCGGACACACCATTACGCTGTGGTGTTTCGGGTGGCGTGAGTTGCGAAACTATTCCGTATTGTTTCAAATGTAGACCAAACTCGTAACTCAAATATTCTCCTCCACGATCAGATCATAGAAACTTTATTTTCTTGTTACGATGATTTTCAACTTCACTCTGAAATTCTTTGAACTTTTCAAATGTTTCAGACTTATGTTTCATTAAGTAGATATACCCATATCTGCTTAAATCATCTGTGAAGGTGAGAAAATAACGATACCCGCCGCGACCTCAACATTCATTGGACCACATACATCAGTATGTATGATCTCCCACAAATCAGTTGCTCGCTCTGTCGTGGAATTGTCACGGCAGATGTCCTCGTGCAAGGACTTAGTCGTGGAGCCATCGCAGCTAGGAAGCTTGAAGGGGTTAAACGGGACAAGGAACGCGAGGGTTATACTGGTTCGGCCCCTTACGGTGAAGGTAAAAGCCTACGTCCAGTTGAGGTGGTATTGATTAGGGTTTCGATGACCAGGGAGCTTAACTGCTATGCCTGGCTCTCGACGAGATCTTACTTGTCCTTAAACCGCCGCCGGGTCATCCCTTTATATAGAGAGGTTGATGCCCAGCAGCTCTCAGAGTCCCGGCCGGCTCATAAGAGTGTCCGGCTCGGACTCTCAACTATTCTTGCCTTACACTACAAGTTCTACCATAATAGTGGTTGTAACTACGGGCCTTAAGCCATCCCCGGGTCTTAAGCCCATCTTTGGCCCGCCGTCTTCAAGCTTGGCGCCGGGCTTCAGGCGATGACTATTATGAGTAACCCGGCCCCTCCGGGCGGGTGACTCTAAGGTTTATATCCTCAACATTAGGCCCCAGATTGATTTGAGCCGGCTCATGTCAATCTTCAATCCTCTCGACAGAAAATCTCCGGCTTACAATTGGTTGAAAGCTATAACCCGTCGTGACGTCATCTTCTGGATTCCGGGTAACCCGCCGTGACGTCATCTTCCATTAAGTCCATTTTTTACTCCACCATATCCGCAACGGATCTTATCTTTAACTGCCGTCCCGAAAATCGAGGCGTTTTTATGGTGAGATAACCGCGCCGTGGCCTCCTCGTTTCTCGCGCCCACTTATGAGCCTCACCTTATAAATAGTCCGACCCACGAGTCTCGTGCCACTCGTCGCCTTCTTCTTCCTCCTCTCGCCTACTGTGCTGTCGCCCGAGCTCCGCCGCCGCGGATCTCCTCGTCCTCACCAACTCCGGCCGCTGCATCAACCTGTCGTGTCCAGAGAAAACGGCGGCGACCTCCGCGACGCACCAGCACCCGTAAGCCTTCGCCACTCCATAGAGTAGATCCACATTAGGTTCTTCGCTGTTCTTCCCGTGTTCTTCGCTGTTCCTCGCGAGTTCTCGGTAGATTTCCTTTTTACCACCTTTCTTGATCTTTAGACTGTATAGAACTGTTGCGGTAGTTGTTTCACGCCCGTTTCCAATGTACATAGATCCCTTCTCACTGCATAAAGGCTCCGTTCGAACTTATGAACTTCTTCTGCATCTGTTTTAGGTCTGGAAACTTTTCCTTTTAGTCGACCATTTTGATCCAAAATATTCACTGCGATCTGTGAAACTTGTTTTCACCACACTTAGTAAAAAACTGCATCTGCTGAACTATGGCGGCTTACATTTCCGGCTCAAAGAAGCCACGCGCCGTAAAATTTGCCAGCTCATTTATGATAAAGTTGTAGACAATTTGAATTACTCTCGCTACCTTCAGCGGCTTAGATAACCCGATGTACTTACCCATATGTCATTAGGCCCCTTCATAAGCCGCCATTGTAAACATTGAACTGTAAACTTCCTCCGGCTTATAATTGAACCGGACTTTTCCATTTATCATAGGCTTCCGACTTTCACCATGCCTCCCAAAGCTCCCAAAGCACCCATTACGTGCAACTGGCTGAGGTCCAACGTCACTGATGAAACCTTAGTGGACTTTGCGAAGACGGGCTACCTGCCCAAAAAGGATGTCATGTCTTACCGTGCCCCTGACCCGTCAGAGGAGAGACCGCAACCAAAGGATGGTGAACTGGTAATATTTGCGGATCACATGAGCCGGGGCTTCGCACCGCCCGGCTCAAAATTCTTTAGAGACGTGCTGAGCTTCTTTGATCTGCGGCCACAAGACATAGGACCCAACTCTGTGTCAAATATATGCAACTTCCAAGTGTTCTGCGAAGTCTACCTTGGAGAAGAGCCCAGCCTTCTGCTCTTTAGAGAGCTATTCTATTTGAACCGCCAGAATGAGTGCGCCAACGGACCGAGCCTGGAACTTGGTGGAATCTCCATTCAACGCCGGAGAGACTGCCTCTTTCCTTACGCTGAGCCGCCCAGCCATCCAAAGGACTGGAACCAGACGTGGTTTTACTGCCAGGACACGTCTCCGGCTGACGAGAGCCCTCTGCCCGGCTTTCGTGCCGTGCGTCTGGAACCAAACCACCCTCTGCCCGACAAACTAACTCAGGCGGAGCGTCAACCTCTGATCCCCACCATCAACAAGATCAAGGCTCTCCTGGGCAACGGCCTCAACGGCATTGATCTGGTCCGGGTTTGGATCTCCTGGCGGGTGATCCCCTTGAGCCGCCGCCCCGGCTTAATGTGTGATTACACGGGCCGGAAGATGACCCCCTGCGACACAGCCGCAACGATCTTCCTGAAGACGTTGTTGAAGACATGACCAAGGCCCTCTTGAATGAGAGCTTGGCAGACTGCGGGAGGACCGGCTTAAGCCCCTTCTGCAAGACCAACCCGGCCCCAGCGGTAAGCCGCTGATCTAAACATCTTATTTTCTCCTTAGATAGTTTTCATCTGAACCTTAAGAAGGCTTCATTATATTTTTCAGGCTGATGATAAATTCTGGAAGGTCAAGTATGACCATGAGGCGGCCAAGAAGGCCAAGAAGGCTAAGAAAGCTGCCAGGAGAGCCGCTCCCCGCAAGAAGGGAAGCAGGCCTACTGCCTCAGAGCTGCTTCAACTAAGTGACAGCTCCAAGTCTGAGGTAGCCCCTGAACCTGTAAGCTCTTGTTGTATTCCGCTTTTCTGCTGTCTTTTGGCCACCTTATTAACTTGATTACCCACAGGATGACACCGGAGCAAGTAACCCGGTGACTGAAGAGGTAATGATACTTTCCTCCGACTCGGAGCCCTTGCCAAGGCTGAAAGTCCGAAGAGTAACCCGGAAAGTAAGATTTTCACATCCTTTAGCTTATCAAGATCCTCAATTTCTTTTGAAGCGACAGATTCATGAGAGCCGGCGGCACACCCGGACCAACAAAGACGCAGACCTCTCCTACGGCTTACCTGAAGCGTCGAGGAAGCGCCGGACCGAGGTTATCTCCAACTTATATCCTTGTCATCCTTTGGCGAGTGTTATATGTCAACCGCTCAATTCTTCTGATTCGATCTATCAGGAAACTTCACCCTCCTCTGGCGACTCTATGCAATCGAACCTGCCGGCTTTCAAGACTGTACCCGGGTAATGATGCTCATCTCTTGTTGTGCTTATCTTTGCTCATACTTTTGTACTAACCTTGTGTCCTTTCAGTGCTCAAGCAAAGCTCAGTAAAAGAGCAAAGAAAAATAAGCCGGTCGAAGAGCCGGTCTTGCCTGAGCCGGAGGTTTCAGCTCAAGAGCCGCCAGCTGCCTCTGCTCCTGAAGCCAGCACTCCAACTGATGAGCCAGCCATGGAGACTTCCACCAACCCGGATATCTCCAGCCCGGCTCAACCGGCCGATGACCCGGACGTGGTAATCACCCGGACGGAGTTTGTCGAGCCGGGGAGACCCACTGCGCTGGCTAAGTGCTCTGCGAAGGAAGAATTGCTAGAGCGCCACCGGGCCAAGCTGGACATCACCAACTACGCCAATCTGAGCATTGGAGAAATCGTCTCCGGCTATGTCCATCAAGTGCACAGCAGCCGGGACTTAGAGATTGACATGGTGAAACAGATACAGCAGAAGTCGGAGGTACCACTCTATTGCTTACTGCATAATCATCTTTACCATACCAGCCCCAAGTCTACGACTTATGACAGAATATGTTGTAGACTTAATTTCCGGCTTACTTTCATGAACCGGTAATTTTGTAGATAGAAACTTTTGACATGCATTAGCCCCCAAGTGCCAAGTGTCTTTGCTTGTAAAGTGCTTGGGACTTTTAAAGTTGCATAATAACTGTTCATACTATAACCCGGAAATTGGACAGGCTGCTTGCAAGAAATTTGAGGCTGATATCTCAGAGCTAAAGATCCACCTGAAGACTCAGGAAACTGAGACCCGGAAGGCCAACGCCAAATTTGAATCCAGCATTGCCGCTCAAGAGAAGCTGAAGAAGAAGTTCGAAGCTGAAAGGAAGACTTGGGCCGAAGAGAAGGCTGCTCTGGTAAGCCGGGCCGAACAGGCGGAGAAGGCTCTGACGGAGAGAACCGCCGAACTCTCCGGCTTAAAACGCCATGTGTCACAAATGGTCGCCACAATCTTCGGTAAGTCCTTCTGCAGGCTTTGAACAAGTTTATAGTCTTTATGTCTCGTAACTCCCATCATTGAGAACGGCTTATCTTACTTTGTTGAACAAGTCCCAGAAGTGCCAACCTCAATCAGAACGTGCTGACCAAGCTGAAGGCCGTGTACACCCTGGTGGAGCAACTCTACACCGGGTCACAGCGCGCTTTGGCCGTGGTAGCCCTATCCAATGAGGTTCCGACTCACCTGGCGGAAGTACTTCGCCGGCTTGCCGTTCTTCCTCAGCGTGTCCAAGAGCTGCGATGGGCCTCTGCAAGAGCCGGAGCCATAGCTGCTCTGAGCCGGGCCAAGGCTTTCCTTCCAGAGCTAGACCCGGCGGACATTGCACTTGGTTACCCCAGCTTGAAGGAAGACGGCACCCCTTCGACCAAAAGGACTTTGCTGCCTGTGTGAAGATCGTGCGCCCGGTGGCCACCCTGATTGGGAATGACACTGATCTGACCAAGTACCAGCCGGGCTACGATGCAGAGAATCAGAGGATCCCCACTCCGCGTTATGAAGCCATCAGCTTAGTCCCGCCGACTCGTAAGAACACCTTTGCCCCGGAAATTGACCCGGCCGGGTTAATTAACGAGGAAGCTCAATTTGAAGCTTTGAGCGGCATTGACTGGAAATCGTCAACCTTCCAGGTCTTGGGAACAGCCGGAGGAGCGGAGAGGGATGAGCCGGAAGCTTCGACCCGGCCAGCATCTTGACTCTTTAGGCGGCTTATTAAACAATGCTTCACCCTTTTGGACTCGGGGAGTCTTGTAATAGAGTAGGACCAACATTTTAACTTTGTCGTGCCATCGTGCACGTGTTGAATGCTTAATTCCATTGAAGTTGCTTCCTTATATTCTCCCCCTTGATCATTCATTTTCCTTAAGCTCAAATAGTTGTCTTTAACTATCCTGCACAGAAAAACAACTCACAAGTCTCTAGGCGGCTTAACGCACTGAGAACCATAGTCTCATACATATAACCCGGAATATGAATCTAAGTCACCAAAGACTGGTCCTCAATTATGTCCTGGATTTAACCGTAAGAACATACTTACAGGCCTTCAAGTACACTTACGATTTATATAACCCGGATAATAAGGTTGGTACCTCAACTCCGGTTTACCAGTCTTGATAATGCTGATTGTGTGCGACTAGCACTTGTGAATCAAAGTTAAGCCGGCAAAATAAGAACCGCCGTGTATACTGTTGATACAACCAGAAGAACTTGTTGTAAATCAGAAAATCAAAACTTAGGGGCTTCCGGTTCGAATACGACCAGAGACCCGTCCCAAAGGGGTTGAGCCAAGATTCGAATGCGATCATATAGCCCCCAGTGGGTTTGGCGATGCCGATCAAGAGGGTACCGACAGCTATGTTCTCTTTGGTTCGAATACGACCCATGTTTGAACAGGAAGCCCCCAAATGACCTTAAGAGTTGTTTAACGACGCTGATTCAAATACGATCCACGTTGGTTCCCAAAGGGGGTCGAGCTATGATTCAGATATGATCAAAGAAAACTCCCCAATGAGCTCGGCACTTTGCCAATCAAATGGGTATCGACAGCTATGTTCTCTTTGGTTCGAATACGACCTATGTTTGAACAGGAAGCCCCCAAGTGATTATATTGTGTACGGCTAGATTCGAATACGATCCTAAGCCGGATCCACCTCTAAGTTATCATGTGATCTTGTAATGGAAACAACACATTTACATTTTGAGGAGAAAAAAGGACAGAGGTCCTGCTTTATTGCTTATCATAATATATACATGGCTTATAGAAATATGTACATTATGAGAGCCGGTGGCTCAAGTGTAATAAGGCCGAAGCTGAGCTATGTTCCACGGCCGACGGGTCTCTTCCTCCGACTTCGTGAATCTTTATGCTCGCGAACGTCAATAAGGTAGTATGACCCGTTGTGCAAGTTCTTGCTGACCACAAAGGGTCCTTCCCAAGGCGGGGATAGCTTGTGCGCATCTGTTTGATCTTGGATGAGCCGGAGCACCAGATCACCTTCCTGGAAGACCCGGGATTTAACCCGGCGACTGTGATAATGGCGCAGGTCTTGTTGGTAAATCGATGAGCGAGCTGCTGCCACATCACGTTGTTCGTCCAACAAGTCAAGCGCATCTTGGCGCGCCTGTTCATTACCCGCCTCAACATAAACTGCCACTCGAGGCGAGTCATGACGGATGTCACTGGGGAGGACTGCTTCCGCTCCATAAACCATGAAGAAAGGCGTGTAACCGGTAGACCTGTTAGGAGTAGTATTGATGCTCCATAACACGGAGGGTAACTCCTCCACCCAACAACCTGGCGTCCGTTGCAAAGGGACCAAAAGCCAGGGCTTGATGCCTTTCAGAATCTCCTGATTAGCTCTCTCAGCTTGACCATTGGATTGAGGATGAGCCACTGATGAAACATCAAGTCGAATATGCTCTCGTTGACAAAACTCCTCCATAGCACCCTTAGATAGATTGGTGCCGTTGTCAGTTATAATGCTGTGTGGAAAGCCAAAGCGAAATATCACCTTTTTCATGAACTGAACCGCCGTGGCTGCGTCACACTTGCTAACGGGCTCTGCCTCAACCCACTTTGTGAACTTGTCAACTGCCACCAAGAGGTGGGTCTTCTTGTCCTTGGACCTTTTAAAAGGCCCAACCATATCAAGCCCCCAGACCGCAAATGGCCAAGTGATTGGTATCATCCTCAGCTCCTGAGCCGGCACATGAGCCCGTCGCGAGAACCTCTGGCAACCATCACATTTACTGACCAAGTCCTCCGCATCAGCATGAGCCGTCAGCCAATAAAAACCATGACGAAAAGCCTTGGCCACAAGGGATTTTGAGCCGGCATGATGGCCACAATCCCCTTCGTGAATCTCACGCAAGATTTCTTGACCTTCCTCAGGGGAGACACAACGCTGGAACGCTCCCGTAACACTGCGGCGATGCAGCTCACCATTGATAACAACCATTGACTTAGACCGCCGGGTTATTTGTCTGGCCAAAGTTTCATCCTCAGGCAAATCTCCCCGGGTCATGTAAGCCAGATAGGGCACTGTCCAGTCCGGGATGATGTGGAGAGCCGCCACCAACTGTGCCTCCGGGTCAGGGACAGCCAAGTCTTCCTCTGTAGGCAACTTAACAGAAGGGTTATGCAAGACGTCCAGGAAAGTATTAGGCGGCACCGGTTTTCGCTGAGAGCCCAGCCGGCTTAAAGCATCAGCCGCCTCGTTCTTCCTGCGATCGATGTGCTCTACTTGGTAACCCTGAAAGTGTCCAGCAATGGCATCAACTTCACGGCGATAAGCCGCCATGAGAGGGTCCTTGGAATCCCACTTGCCTGATACTTGTTGAGCCACTAAGTCTGAGTCGCCGAAGCACCTTACCCGGCTCAAGCTCATCTCCTTAGCCATCCGAAGACCATGGAGCAAGGCCTCGTACTCAGCCGCATTGTTAGTGCAAGGAAACATCAACCGTAGCACATAATGGAACTTGTCACCTTTAGGGGAAGCCAATACAACTCCAGCCCCCGAGCCCTCCAATTGCCTGGACCCATCGAAGTGAATAGTCCAATATGTGTTATCCGGCTTTTCTTCGGGCACTTGTAGCTCTGTCCAATCGTTGATGAAATCCACCAAGGCTTGAGATTTAACAGCAGTGCGTGGTACGTATTTCAGACCATGAGGCCCGAGCTCTATAGCCCACTTAGCCACTCTCCCTGTGGCCTCTCTGTTTTGGATGATATCTCGAAGGGGGGCAGAACTGACCACAGTGATAGGGTGACCCTGGAAATAATGCTTAAGCTTCCGGCTTGCCATGAACACACCATAAACAAGCTTCTGCCAATGTGGATACCGCTGTTTGGACTCGATGAGCACTTCACTGACGTAATAAACCGGCCGCTGAACCGGATGCTCCTTACCCTCTTCCTTGCGCTCCACCACCACAGCCACACTGACGGCCCGTGTGTTAGCAGCTACATATAGCAATAAAGGCTCCTTGTCAACCGGAGCAGCAAGGACTGGGGGCTCTGCCAGCTGTCTCTTCAAATCCTCAAAAGCAGTATTAACAGCATCATTCCATACAAAGTCATCAGTTTTCTTCATCAACTGGTACAATGGCATGGCCTTCTCACCCAAACGGCTTATAAACCGGCTTAAAGCAGCGATACGACCCGCCAGGCGCTGGACGTCGTTTATACACGCCGGCTTAGCCAGAGAGGTGATTGCCTTGATCTTCTCCGGGTTAGCTTCAATGCCTCTGTTAGAAACCAAGAAACCCAAGAGCTTGCCTGCAGGAACACCAAAAACACACTTGGCCGGGTTAAGCATCATCTTGTAGACCCGGAGATTATCAAAGGTTTCCCTCAGATCATCTATCAAGGTTTCCTTCTCCCTGGACTTAACCACAATATCATCCACATAGGCATGAACATTGCGCCCAATCTGGTTATGAAGACAGTTCTGCACGCAACGCTGATAAGTCGCCTGTGCACTCTTGAGTCCAAAGGGCATAGACACATAGCAGAAGGCTCCAAAGGGAGTGATGAACGCCGTCTTCTCCTGGTCCTTAACTGCCATTTTAATCTGATGGTATCCAGAATAAGCATCCAAGAAACTTAAGCGCTCGCAACCCGCCGTAGCATCAATGATTTGATCAATACGGGGAAGAGCAAAAGGATCAGCCGGACATGCCTTGTTTAAGTCCGTGTAGTCCACACACATCCGCCAGGTGCCATTCTTCTTGAGCACGAGCACCGGGTTAGCTAACCACTCTGGGTGAAAGACTTCAACAATAAACCCGGCCGCCAAGAGCCGGGCCACCTCTTCACCAATGGCTTTCCGCCTCTCTTCATTAAACCGCCGAAGGAATTGCCTGACCGGCTTAAATTTCGGATCAACATTGAGAGTGTGCTCAGCGAGTTCTCTAGGTACACCTGGCATGTCAGAAGGTTTCCATGCAAAAATGTCCCTATTCTCACGGATGAACTCGATGAGCGCGCTTTCCTATTTTGGATCCAGATTGGCACTGATGCTAAACTGCTGAGATGAATCACCTGGAACGAAATCAACAAGTTTAGTCTCATCAGCCGACTTAAATTTCATTGCCGGCTCATGCTCCGTAGTCGGCTTTTTCAGAGAGGTCATATCTATTGGGTCAACATTGTCCTTGTAAAATTTCAACTCCTCTGTTGCACAAACAGATTCTGCATAAGCCGCATCGCCTTCCTCACACTCCAAGGCCACCTTCCGGCTGCCATGAACCGTAATGGTCCCATTGTGACCCGGCATCTTGAGCTGTAAATACACGTAACACGGCCGTGCCATGAACTTGGCGTAAGCCGGCCGCCCAAATATGGCATGATACGGACTCCTTATCTTGACCACCTCAAAGGTCAATTTTTCCACCCTGTAGTTGTACTCGTCTCCAAAGGCCACTTCCAACTCGATCTTACCAACTGGATAAGCCGACTTACCAGGCACCACACCATGGAAAATAGTATTGGACTGGCTGAGGTTCTTATCAATCAACCCCATACGACGGAAAGTCTCATAATAGAGGATGTTGATGCTGCTGCCTCCATCCATGAGCACCTTAGTGAACTTATATCCTCCCACCTGAGGAGCCACCACCAAGGCCAAGTGACCCGGATTATCAACCCGGGGAGGGTGATCCTCCCTACTCCACACAATAGGCTGCTCAGACCATCTTAAATAGCGTAGAACCGCCGGCTCAACAGCATTCACAGCCCTCTTATGAAGCTTCTGATCTCGCTTACACAGACTGGTGGTAAATACATGATACTGTCCACCGTTAAGCTGCTTTGGATTGGTCTGATAACCCCCCTGCTGCTGTTGATGACCCTGGCCAGACTGCTGATTAAAGCCCCCTTGACCGTTCTGTGGATTAGAATTTGAGCCGCCGCCCGGGCCATGAAAACCGCCAGCGCCTGAGCCGCCGCCCGGGCCATTGTTGCCATTAAAGGCATTGGAATTCTTAAAGGCCTTCATGATTGCGCAATCCTTCCATAGATGAGTAGCTGGCTTCTCCCTAGAGCCATGCCTTGGACAAGGCTCATTCAACAGCTGCTCCAGCGTCGGGCCTGACCCGCCGGCTCGGGGAGGTGGCCTCCCCTTGCGTCGCTGGTTATTACCCTGTGAGCTGGCGTTGGCCACGAACTCTAGGCTGCCGTCGGCCTTACGCTTGCCACCTCCTTGGTTCCCCGGGTTATGCTGAGGACCCTTGCCATTGCCGTTCTTCTTTCCCTTCCCTGTCCTTTCATCATCTGAAGCGGGGTCCTTGGTACTATCAGAGTCGGCGTACTTGACGAGAGCCGCCATCAGCGTACCCATATCATTGCAGTCGCGCTTAAGCCGCCCGAGTTTCATCTTCAGGGGCAGGAAACGACAATTCTGCTCCAACATTAAGACTGCAGAGCCGGCATCCATCTTATCAGATGAATGTATTATCTCTTTGACCCGGCGAACCCAATGTGTCGTAGACTCACCCTCCTGCTGTTTACAGTTAGTCAAATCCACAATTGACATAGACTGCCTACAGGTATCTTTGAAGTTTTGGATGAACCGGGCTTTCAGCTCAGCCCAAGACCCGATGGAATTCGGTGGTAGCCCTTTCAACCAAGTGCGGGCAGTCCCATCTAACATCATGGTGAAGTACTTGGCCATCGCCGCTTCACTGACCTCCAGCAATTCCATGGCCATCTCGTAACTCTCGATCCAGGCTCCGGGTTGTAAATCAGCCGTGTAATTAGGCACCTTCCTAGGCCCTTTGAAGTCCTTGGGTAGACGTTCATTGCGGAGAGCCGGCACTAAACAAGGGACACCTCCAGTCCTCGTAGGGATACCCACGTCGACGGAAGTCGTCGGATAAGCCGGGGGTGTCTGGTAAGCCGTCAACTGAGGCACCTGCTCCGCCTCTTGCCGCGCTCTGTCTTGGTCTGTTGCGTGAAAGGCTCCGTTATGAGCCGGGCCATGGCCAGGGGGCAGGTCATGGCGTCGGACATTACTTGAGCCGGTCGCTGAAACCATGTGTCTGCTATAACTCGGGCTCCGGCCTGGACGAGGGGTTGAGTGGATCCTGTCCCGGCTGTAAGAGTACGCCTCTTGCTGCGCCAGCGCTGTCTGAAGGAGTTCTCTGACCCGGCGGGTTTCAACAGCCGTTGGAGAGTCGCCGTCAATTGGGAGAGCCGCCAGCCGTGCTGCTGCGGCGACCATGTTTTCCAGCGGGTTAGCATAATGACCCGGTGGTATTGGCACATACTGAGGCGGGGCAGGGTTCACCCGGGGAGGCCCCATCACTTGTGGCTGAACAGGGGTCCCAGACCCGGGCACTATGATCCCCGGCGGGTTACTAGACCCTGCACCTGGCGTGTTGAAGAGGTTTCGAGGATCGTAGACCGGAGGGAGTCGAGATTGGGCCTTTTGATGCCTCCTTCTCATGACCTCATTGGACGCGTTCTGATCCATCGTGAGCCGGAAGGACTGCGCCTGAATCAACTGAGTCTGGGCGTCGAGAGCCGCCCTCTCCGCAGCCATCCTGATCCCTTCCGCCGCCAGATCCTCCTTGGCTTTCACTAGATCTAACTTTAACTGCGCCACCTCCGCGTCATGCTGAGCTTGATCCGCCGGGTCAACCGTGGCGGTCAACAGGGCCGTCATCTTGTCCGTGAGATCCATCAGCACCTGAGCCGGCGAGGGTACCGGGTTTCCTGACCCAGCGGCAGGGTTTTGAACAGGCTGTGCACCGGCCATGAAGATTCCAACCCGGCTCGGCGGCTCAAAAGGGTCCGGAATACTGTCACCATCGGAACAACCCCTGAGCCTGCCATCTTGAAGTTGATACAACGAGTTTGACTCATCTGTGGACGACTCGCCGTCAGAGCCGGCGGCCGTCTCATCACCAGATCCAGACCCTACAGAGAGTCCTCCATGAACACATCCCACAAAAGCATGCCTCAAGGCAGGTAGAGCCCGGGCAGGTCGTGCACGCTGAGCCGTCTCGATGAGATCGGCGCAGAGATCCGGCTCAGGGCCCGGCTCACCAATCTTGCCAATGAAGACATGAATTCCGCCGAAGGGGACCCGGTACCCGTACTCAATTGAGCCGGCGTCGGGGCCCCAGTTTGCATCGTCGATGTAGAGCTTGCCGCGACGACTCTTGGTCATCCGGCCCACAGCGTATCCCTTGAGCCCTTCGAAGCTGCCCTTCAAGAACTCAAATCCACCGTGTGCTGGCCCCACGGTGGGCGCCAACTGTCGTGGAATTGTCACGGCAGATGTCCTCGTGCAAGGACTTAGTCGTGGAGCCATCGCAGGAAGCTAGGGTAACGGCAGGAAGGGTTATACTGGTTCGGCCCCTTACGGTGAAGGTAAAAGCCTACGTCCAGTTGAGGTGGTATTGATTAGGGTTTCGATGACCAGGGAGCTTAACTGCTATGCCTGGCTCTCGACGAGATCTTACTTGTCCTTAAACCGCCGCCGGGTCATCCCTTTATATAGAGAGGTTGATGCCCAGCAGCTCTCAGAGTCCCGGCCGGCTCATAAGAGTGTCCGGCTCGGACTCTCAACTATTCTTGCCTTACACTACAAGTTATACCAAAATAGCGGTTGTAACTACGGGCCTTAAGCCATCCCCGGGTCTTAAGCCCATCTTTGGCCCGCCGTCTTCAAGCTTGGCGCCGGGCTTCAGGCGATGACTATTATGAGTAACCCGGCCCCTCCGGGCGGGTGACTCTAAGGTTTATATCCTCAACACGCTCCATAGTTCCGGAGAACGGCGTTTTAGTCATCTTGCCCATGAGGCACGGTTCGCAAGTACCAAGTGATTCATAATCAAGTGATTCCAAAAGTCCATCAGTATGGAGTTTCTTCATGTGCTTTACACCAATATGACCCAAACGGCAGTGCCACAAATAAGTTGCACTATCATTATCAACTCTGCATCTTTTGGCTTCAACATTATGAATATGTGTATCACTACTATCGAGATTCAACAAATATAGACCACTCTTCAAGGGTGCATGACCATAAAAGATATTACTCCTATAAATAGAACAACCATTATTCTCAGATTTAAATGAATAACCGTCTCGCATTGAACAACATCCAGATATAATGTTCATGCTCAACGCTGGCACCAAATAACAATTATTTAGGTCTAAAACTAATCCCGAAGGTAGATGTAGAGGTAGCGTGCCGACGGCGATCACATCGACTTTGGAACCATTTCCCACGTGCATCGTCACCTCGTCCTTAGCCAGTCTTCGGTTAATCCGTAGTCCCTGTTTCGAGTTGCAAATATTAGCAACAGAACCAGTATCAAATACCCAGGTGCTACTGCGAGCTCTGGTAAGCTAGACAACAATAACATGTATATCACATATACCTTTGTTCACCTTGCCATCCTTCTTATCCGCCAAATACTTGGGGCAGTTCCGCTTCCAGTGACCAGTCTGCTTGCAGTAGAAGCACTCAGTCTCAGGCTTAGGTCCAGACTTGGGTTTCTTCTCTTGAGCAGCAACTTGTTTGTTGTTCTTCTTGAAGTTCCCCTTCTTCTTCCCTTTGCCCTTTTTCTTGAAACTGGTGGTCTTATTGACCATCAACACTTGATGCTCCTTCTTGATTTCTACCTACGCAGCCTTTAGCATTGCGAAGAGCTCGGGAATCGTCTTATCCATCCCTTGCATGTTATAGTTCATCACGAAGCTCTTGTAGCTTGGTGGCAGTGATTGAAGAATTCTGTCAATGACGCTATCATCCGGAAGATTAACTCCCAGTCGAATCAAGTGATTGTTATACCCAGACATTCTGAGTATATGCTCACTGACAGAACTATTCTCCTCCATCTTGCAGCTGTAGAACTTATTGGAGACTTCATATCTCTCAATCCGGGCATTTGCTTGAAATATTAACTTCAACTCCTGGAACATCTCATATGCTCCATGACGTTCAAAACGTCGTTGAAGTCCCGGTTCTAAGCCGTAAAGCATGGCACACTGAAACTATCGAGTAGTCATCAGCTTGCTCTCCCAGACGTTCATAACATCTGGTGTTGCTCCTGCAGCAGGTTTGGCACCTAGCCGTGCTTCCAAGACGTAATTCTACTGTGCAGCAATGAGGATAATCCTCAAGTTACGGACCCAGTCCGTGTAATTTCTACCATCATCTTTCAACTTTGCTTTCTCAAGGAACGCATTAAAATTCAATGGAACAACAGCACGGGCCATCTATCTAAAATCAACATAGACAAGCAAAATACTACCAGGTACTAAGTTCATGATAAATTTAAGTTCAATTAATCATATTACTTAAGAACTCCCACTTAGATAGACATCCCTCTAATCATCTAAGTGATCACGTGATCCAAATCAACTAAACCATGTCCGATCATCTCGTGAGATGGAGTAGTTTTCAATGGTGAACATCACTATGTTGATCATATCTACTATATGATTCACACTCAACCTTTCGGTCTCAGTGTTCTGAGGCCATATCTGCATATGCTAGGCTCGTCAAGTTTAACCCGAGTATTCTACGTGTGCAAAAACTGGCTTGCACCCGTTGTAGATGGACGTAGAGCTTATCACACCCAATCATCACGTGGTGTCTCAGCACAACGAACTTTGGCAATGGTGCATGTAGGAGATATGCCCTAGAGGCAATAATAAATGATATTATTTATCTCCGAGTTCATATTATGTTTATGGTCCATGCTATAACTGCAATGATTCTCGAGTCTGCAATATCCACGAGGCTCGGAGGAAGACTCATATGCACGTGTGGAATAATAAACGGTAAGAAGTATTCCTAGTCTGGCCTCTGAGACTAGCTCAAGTGTTGCATGATGGTTCTGTTTTCCTGATCATGGGCATGTCTATGCCAGCAACTTTGAGGGCAAAATGTTAAGAGAACATTTGTGTTGAATCGACCAGGATTGATGTTATGCTATGAGATTCATTCATCACAAGTTAATGGTACATAACACAGAGATGGTTAACGTTTGCATGATTCCTTAGACCATGAGAGTATCGAGTTTCTTCATGCTTGATTCATGAACTTTGGGGTTTGTTAAACGTCATCCGTAAATGGGTGGCTATTACGGCGGCTTACGGGTTCATGGAAAAGTGTATCAAGTAACTTGATAGCTCAAGATTGGGATTTGCTCCTCCGACAATGGAGAGATATCTCTGGGCCCTCTCGGTGTTACGGTATCCATCATCGTCTGGCCAGACACTTTGTGATTTGATCACGGGGATCCCGGAACACGATAACGAGAAAAGAGAACAATACCGGTAACGAGGTAACTAGCATAGTGGACAAGTTGTTGATCCACGGGAATGCCAACATGTCTCACCTCGGGTATTTGTAACATATCTCGAAGCAACAGGAATAGCACACGGCAACTGGAGGTTCACTCGAATATTTGTTCGTGTGGGTATAGGGGTCAATATGGGTGTCCACGGCTCCGATGTTGATCATTGATCGGAAAGGGTTCCAGTCATGTCTATACTTCACCGAACCTATAAGGTCACACGCTTAAGGTTCATCTATCTGCAGAATACTAGACAAGGAGTCTGAGAGAAAATCACCGAAAAAGTTTCCGACACCGGAAAAGTTTCGGACAGCGGAAAAGGTTCCGCAGAAAGAGGTCATCGGATGAGTTTCGATGAAACTGAAAAGTTGTTTCAGGGGATACCATAAAGTCAAGTTGGTTTCGGCACATGCCTGATAATTCTTGGAGGGTGCTAGAATCATTCTGGAAGCTTTCTGGAATTTTCCGGGATAATAAACGGATATGCTCCGGAGCCGCCGGAACCACTTCAGATGCTTTTTGCAGATGAAAATCACTAAACCGGAATTGTTCCGGAATACGTTGAAAATAATTTTGGTGGGTACTGGAAATGTTCTAAGCCCACACAAATATTTTCAGTTCGAACGGACGCTGAAAAATGTCGTCGTGAATAGTGAAAGTGCTTTTTGGGATATTTTATGGAAAGCCACCTTTTCGGGCTTTACTCAAAAGATCTAGGGATGACATGGATGGATTGGGAGGCCCTCATGGGGGCCCCCAAGGGGTGTGGCCGGCCACACTTGGGGCTCCACCTTGGAGCCCCTCTTGTTCCTTGGTTTCACTCTTATGCCCTTGAGCAACGACTTCATTCATGTGCATTTTGGGTTTTTGTGTTAAACTACCCTACCCCTTGGGATTTCCTATAAATAGAGGTGGAGGGGCAGCCCTCCACACTCATCCCTTCTCACATACAAGTGCCATGCATGATCTGGCTTCTCTCTCCCTCCCAGCGAAATAGTTTCATAGAGCCGAAAGGCTGTCTGGGTTCCGGTGGGAACTAGTTCTGGACGGCGAAGCCCTGCCGGATAGATGACACCGTACGTGTGCAACTCTGTAGAGAGATCGTAGTTTCGGTCTTAGTTCGTGAGTGCCTCCCGAAGGGCTGTCCGTGTGACCGTCCGAGTTTCGAAGGTCCTCCCGAAGGGCTGTCCGAGTGACCCTTCGAGTTTTGAAGGTCCTCCCGAAGGGCTGTCCGCGACACCGTCCGGGGGGCTGTTCGACCGCCTCCCGGAGGGCTGTCTGAGGAGCAGATGAGGGTATACATCCTCGCGGTTGGGAGGTTGTAAATCCTAGCTGCGGGGATCTGCACCGCCGATCGTCATCGACTCTACTTCCCGCTGCGCTACGAGTCGGTAACGAAAAAGATCAAATTGTATGCAGTCTCCATAGTGGTCCTGGGCTGGTGCGTAGGTCGGAAAAATTTTGTTTTCTACTGCGTTACCCTTCAGTGGCATCATGAGCCGTGCTATGCGTAGATGCAGGTTGTGATCTAGAATACATAGAGATGTATGGGTATTGCATAATATAATTAGGTAGTAGATGAGATCTATTGCTGAAAATTATTTATGCGGGTGACAGATGAAATCTGTTACCTGATGTTCTTGTTGCTTCCCTAGAATTTGCGTTTGCTCAATTTCGAGACAGCATGGTGGAATTTGACAAAGTTCTGGCAATCCGTGATCCTGATTGATCATGGAAGTGCTATCAGTTCTTTGGGTTCTGCCGTAGTCAAAAGAAAGATGAAATTCGCAGACGACAGGGCAATGCAGATATGATCTGCACGGGGGTCATGCGTATGACGAAGTTTAGTATGGGGTTCGAGATTTTATTGTCTCGTGCTTCATACACCCTGCAAAGTTAATCTAGCGACATGAACTATCATACTTGATGATGAACGTTGGTCGCTGCGGTTTAAGTCAAAACCACAGAAGCCACGTAAAATAAATTTTGCATAAACCGATTAGAGGCGTCTAACTTGGTTTTGCAGGATGTGCATGTGATGTGGTATAGCAGTGCTCATACTAATTCGATTATGTATGAGATGACTATATGATGTAATTTGATTAACATGACCTGCGTGTCATGATTCGGCCATGATGGCTGGAGCCATATGATTGCACTTTAGTGACCTGCGTGTCAACCTTAAGTAATGCATTAATTTTATACGCTATGGAGATAGCAGTATTATCTGGTGCATCGACAAGGTGGTGGCAATCTTCGCGAAGGTGAACACCAACACGAATGCCGAAGACGAAGAAATGAAATACTTCTCCGTCAGAAAGGGCTATACCATATCATGCTATTATGAATTGCCTGAGATGTTTATCCCTTATGATGCACCCTTCTTGATTGCGCGGTAGTCGCTTTTTATTAGGGTGATCTCTCACAAAAATACCAAGTAGTTAGTGTTCTCCCAAGTGTAGCACCGTCACGGCACCTATCTTTTCGGGGTGCGCCGTGTCACACGGGTACGAACGATTAGAGAAGTGTGAGGCGGGTGAGTTGAGACCTCGCAGCGAGATCACTTGGTTGTCTTGACGTTCAGGCATGACCGTCATGAGCTCGGAACACACGCATCGAAAGATGAACAAGAGTCACATAGAGATGTGATTGGCAAGTTGGCCTACCGGTTGAGATTTTTCGTCATCAGTGGTGTTACACCAATGGCGAACAATTGAAATGTGGGTCTTGTATCACTCACAATCAATTTTGAGAGATATTGATTTGAGTGGGAGCGCACTGTTGAATTAACATGTTTAATTCTTAGTGCAATTAATTATGAACATTGTCTAAGTGTTATATGCAAAATAGTTGTAGAATAATGGCTCGCGTTTCCACCTTCCCTATTAAAATTGAATAGCTGTTAAATATCTGGTTAAAACTTTACGATTGGTAACGTAATATGAGGATTGTCCTCAAAAGTGCCGAGAAGGACTTTGTCCTATCGCATGCTTTCCGTATCCTCCCGCTAATGCTATGGATCATGTGACTCTCGTCCTTCGATCCAAAAGCTAGAATTCTGTTACGGTCAAGTGAAATATGTTTGCTTCCATGAAACTCGAACTTCGAAAGTTTGGGATAGTTATGTGATATTCATGGAACTGGAAATTAATTTTCAGATACAAACAAAGGCTGAAAGATATGAAATATCCAAAGCAATGTTTGATTGCAAATTATTAGTAAAGTGTTTACTATGCATTAGACTGATAAGAGAGGGATCCAGAAGAACGCCTGTCATATAATGAAAGGTGAATAAAACAACAACTTAAAGAGAAAGGAAGTGTCCAAAGGGTGTTAGTATGACTTACACGCCTAGGAAGTCCGGGGCTAACGCCACTCTTAAGTTGGGTGCTTCTTTTGCGAGTAGGAGAAATACTAAAAGTTAAACTGTTAGAAGTATAAAGGCAGAAAGAAAGATGACTGGAATATCCAGCTCATGTATGAATGTCATACAAGTTTTTGATGTATAGTAGGCTGGTCAAAGATATAGTTCTTGGGAATTATGGTTAAACATGTTAATCACTAATTCTTGGGTATTGTGAGTTAATCACAAAGATACCCACTCGATTGCATTCTGTTACGAATCAATGTAAGAGCTACTATGGCCTAAAAGGCTAGCCAGAAATGAGGTTAAGGTATACACAGGGAACATAGTAAATGTTACTATACCTTCCATCGGTGTATTGCCGTCTGTATTTATTTTCATAATTCATTTAGAGTTTTACAAACTCTATCCCATTGCATAAGGTATCTTGCAAGAAGGTTGTTCATAAGAGAACTTTTTATGTTCGATGTTATGAATAACACAAGGGCCATACTTTCATTATGAATGAGATGTATGTTATGAATATTGATAATAATACAATACCTCTGGGTTTACTTTCATAATTCATTTTAGAGTTTCATACACTCTAGCCCATTGCACAATGTTTGTTGCAAAAGAGTTGTTCATAAAAACAACAATTGTTGTTAAGTATTATGAATAACATGAAGGGCCATGCTTCCATCCAAGATGGATGTATGTTATGAATATTGATGGTAATATAATACATCCATAACACTGACGCTAAATGTCGCAAGACTATGAGAATACCACACATGTGTGGCACTGTATTTGGTCACATTGGAGAAACCCGCATGGAAAAATTCCATTGTGATGGATTTTGAAGTCGTTTGATTTTGAATCATCTGACACTTGCAACTTTTCTCCGAAAAGTGAAGTGACTGAAATACCGTTCACAGGCCATAAGGAACGAGCAACAAACTTATTGGTGATCATACATTTTGATGTGTGTAGTTCAATAAATGTTGTTGCAAGTAGTGGATTTATATATCTTCAGAAATGACTCAAGTAGATATATGGATATTTGCTTGATGAGACGTAAGTCTGGATCTTTTGAAATCATTCGAAAGGTTTTCAAAAATGAAGTAGAAGTTATTGTAACAAGAAAATTATGTTTCTGCAATTTGATTGCACAAAGGAATATTTGAGTTACATGTTTAGCGAATGTCTGATGAGTTGTGAAAGGGGTTTCATAACTTGCACCTCCCGGAACACCACTGCAAGTGAAAAGTCCGTGGAGATGTAATCTAACCATTTATGACATGGTAAGGTCAAAGATGACATAAATAAATTTGCCATTATCCTTTTTAAAGTGATGCTTTAGAGACTGCGGCTTTTACACTGAAAAGAGCTACATCGGGTCTGTTGAAATGAAGCCATGGTATGGTACGCCCAACCATGTTATATCTTTTCTTAACATTTGGAATATGGGGCTTGTGTAAAAGGTTACAAACCTATTCCAAATCAGACAAGTGCTACTTTGTAGGTTATACCAAAATGTTGGGTATTCCTCCCTCACTATACCGAGGCAAATAGTTTTGCCGCGAAACGGTGTGCTTTTAAAGAGAATGGTTCTTTCAAAAAGGTGAGTGGGAGAATAGTGCAACTCGACGAGATAAACAGTATCTTCGTCATCAGATCAAAGGAAAGAGACCTTGGAAGTAATTCCAGAGTTTCCTACTGCGACTGATACGGAAGTCTCTACAATAAAATGTATGAACTTCGGTCGAACTTGTAGCTGAACCACGTAGGCAAGGCTCGTGCAAACCTCTCAGGTGCGCAAACGAGATATTGTTGTTAGACAACATTATACCTACGATACACAAGGAAGCGTTGATGGGCCCTGACTCCGGAATTGGCTAAATGCCAATACAACCCGAGTTAGTTTCCATATAAGTGATTCAAGATTAAAACCTTGATACACCTTTCGGAAGACTTAGAGTCTAACGAATATTTATGGAACTTAAAACTGATACGGATAAAAATGTTTTATCCATAAAGCTCGACTTGTTGAAATAACAAGTTCAAGAGTTGACTACGATGAGGTTGTTTTCATCGTAGCGATGCTTAAAGTCGGTTCGGGTTGAACTAGCAATTAATACATATTTCAATCATGAGATATGAAACATGGATGACAATAGGATTTCCATCTGATGGAAATGAAACCAAGGACTTGCATGTGTTACAGTCCAAGGCATTTTGTCTATCCAGAGGATGCTAGTAAGGGTGCAAACTTCAGAGTTCCAGCGATGGACAGAAGAGAGCAAAATGGAGTTGGAATCTTCGTGCTTTGATGAAATGGTCAAAGGGGTTTGACTTCATCAATGGGTAACGAAGATGCTTGTAATTCAAGAAAGTAAGTGGGAGCGTAATAATATTTCTAAAAACCTTGTGTGCTTGACACATTGTTAATTGGAAATAAATTTCTTGACACGAATTAGGACTTCATTTGAAAATAGTTTTTTGATGAAGTGCTTAGGCTAAATAGCCTCAATATTAGGCATAATGATCTATGGAGATAGATTTACCTAATAGGGCTAAGCAATGAATACATATTGACAAGGTGCTAAAACCTTTTAGCATTTAAAACCGCCAGGGAGTGATTCTTGCCGGAGTCACATGGAAGAGTTTTTTGCAAGACTCGGTGTCCCAAAACACTGATGAGCAAAATACATGATGCAGATTCCACACACTTTTGTGTTTGGATTAATCATGTATTCCATGGTATGTAAAACAACCAGATACGTCCGATACTCCCAAGGTGTTGCGAGTATGGATACTAATGTGATCAAAGTACTGATCATGGGACAACAGTGAAAGATGTCATTGAGTACTAGAGTAAGTACTGATGATATGTTTTCTCGCAAGCGGAGATCATGAAGAGTTCGTTGTAAAATGTTACATCGATACAGTCTTCATCTTTTCTCCATGCGATTTTCGATTTAAGTTAAGGGTTTTGTGTAATACACAATATGGTGGCACGTTAGTTGGAAATTGTTCCAAACAAGTTACTGTGGCGAATTCTATAACAGAGGCGAAGTATGTTGCCGCTTTAGAAGCGACAAAGACAAAGATGTTGAATCATATAGTTCATTCATGAACTTAGTATGGTTCCAAGAAGGCTTTGGTCAATGGGACACTATTGCAGATAGTTGCTCCATAACTCAGTCTGAGGAATCAGGTTTCGACCAATGATTCACATATATACAAAGCCAAGTCCACACAAAATATGAATTTTGTGAAAGCATGAAAATGTGAGGATATGCAGAGATACACATGGAGCTGAAGTTGTCAGATCCGATGGACATCAGGCTATACCACATGCGAAGCATTTTTTACACCAGTATGCCATAGGTGTAAAGTGCATTAGCATTAACTAGATTATTGACTCTAGTGCAAGTGGGAGTCTGTAGGAGATATGCCCTAGAGGCAATAATAAATGATATTATTTATCTCCGAGTTCATATTATGTTTATGTTCCATGCTATAACTGCAATGATTCTCGAGTCTGCAATATCCACGAGGCTCGGAGGAAGACTCATATGCACGTGTGGAATAATAAACGGTAAGAAGTATTCCTAGTCTGGCCTCTAAGACTAGCTCAAGTGTTGCATGATGGTTCTGTTTTCCTGATCATGGGCATGTCTATGCCAGCAACTTTGAGGGCAAAATGTTAAGAGAACATTTGTGTTGAATCGACCCGGATTGATGTTATGCTATGAGATTCATTCATCACAAGTTAATGGTACATAACACAGAGATGGTTAACGTTTGCATGATTCCTTAGACCATGAGAGTATCGAGTTTCTTCATGCTTGCTTCATGAACTTTGGGGTTTGTTAAACGTCATCCGTAAATGGGTGGCTATTACGGCGGCTTACGGGTTCATGGAAAAGTGTGTCAAGTAACTTGATAGCTCAAGATTGGGATTTGCTCCTCCGACGATGGAGAGATATCTCTGGGCCCTCTCGGTGTTACGGTATCCATCATCGTCTGGCCAGACACTTTGTGATTTGATCACGGGGATGCCGGAACACGATAACGAGAAAAGAGAACAATACCGGTAACGAGGTAACTAGCATAGTGGACAAGTTGTTGATCCACGGGAATGCCAACATGTCTCACCTCGGGTATTTGTAACATATCGCGAAGCAACAGGAATAGCACACGGCAACTGGAGGTTCACTCGAATATTTATTCGTGTGGGTATAGGGGTCAATATGGGTGTCCACGGCTCCGATGTTGATCATTGATCGGAAAGGGTTCCAGTCATGTCTATACTTCACCGAACCTATAGGGTCACACGCTTAAGGGTCATCTATCTGCTGAATACTAGACAAGGAGTCTGAGAGAAAATCACCGAAAAAGTTTCGGACACCGGAAAAGTTTCGGACAGCGGAAAAGGTTCCGCAGAAAGAGGTCATCGGATGAGTTTCGATGAAACTGAAAAGTTGTTTCAGGGGATACCATAAAGTCAAATTGGTTTCGGCACATGCCTGATAATTCTTGGAGGGTGCCAGAATCATTCTGGAAGCTTTCTGGAATTTTCCGGGATAATAACCGGATATGCTCCGGAGCTGCCGGAACCACTTCAGATGCTTTTCGCAGATGAAAATCACTAAACCGGAATTGTTTCGGAACGCGTTGAAAATAATTTTGGTGGGTACTGGAAATGTTCTAAGCCCACACAAATATTTTCAGTTCGAACGGACGCTGAAAAATGTCGTCATGAATAGTGAAAGTGCTTTTTGGGATATTTTATGGAAAGCCACCTTTTGGGGCTTTACTCAAAAGATCTAGGGATGACATGGATGGATTGGGAGGCCCTCATGGGGGCCCCCCAAGGGGTGTGGCCGGCCACACTTGGGGCTCCACCTTGGAGCCCCTCTTGTTCCTTGGTTTCACTCTTATGCCCTTGAGGAAGGACTTCATTCATGTGCATTTTGGGTTTTTGTGTTAAACTACCCTACCCCTTGGGATTTCCTATAAATAGAGGTGGAGGGGCAGCCCTCCACACTCATCCCTTCTCACATACAAGTGCCATGCATGATCTGGCTTCTCTCTCCCTCCCAGCGAAATAGTTTCGTAGAGCCGAAAGGCTGTCTGGGTTCCGGTGGGAACTAGTTCTGGACGGCGAAGCCCTGCCGGATAGATGACACCGTATGTGTGCAACTCTATAGAGAGATCATAGTTTCGGTCTTAGTTCATGAGTGCCTCCCGAAGGGCTGTCGGTGTGACCGTCCGAGTTTCGAAGGTCCTCCCGAAGGGCTGTCCGAGTGACCGTTGGAGTTTCGAAGGTCCTCCCGAAGGGCTGTCCGCGACACCGTCCGGGGGGCTGCTCGACCGCCTCCCGGAGGATTGTTTGAGGAGCAGATGAGGGTATACATCCTCGCGGTTGGGAGGTTGTAAATCCTAGCTGCGCGGATCTGCACCGCCGATCGTCATCGACTCTACTTCCCGCTGCGCTACGAGTCGGTAACGAAAAAGATCAAACCTTGTATGCAGTCTCCATAGTGGTCCTGGGCTGGTGCGTAGGTCGGAATTTTTTTGTTTTCTGCAGCGTTACCCTTCAGTGCATACTCAGGGACAACACTTTTATCTTGAAATTTAGTGAGAGATCATCTTATAATGTTACCGTCAATCAAAGCAAAATAAGATGCATAAAAGATAAACATCACATGCAATTAATATAAGTGATATGATATGGCCATCATCATCTTGTGCTTGTGATCTCCATCTCTGAAGCACCGTCATGATCACCATCGTCACCGGCGCGACACCTTGATCTCCATCGTAGTATCGTTGTTGTCTCGCCAACTATTGCTTCTACGACTATCGCAACCGCTTAGTGATAAAGTAAAGCAACTACAGGGCGATTGCATTGCATACAATAAAGCGACAACCATATGGCTCCTGCCAGTTGCCGATAACTCGGTTACAAAACATGGCATCATGCCTTGACCATATCACATCACAACATGCCCTGCAAAAACAAGTTAGACGTCCTCTACTTTGTTGTTGCAAGTTTTACGTGGCTGCTACGGGCTGAGCAAGAACCGTTCTTACCTACGCATCAAAACCACAATGATAGTTTGTCCAGTTAGTGCTGTTTTAACCTTCTCAAGGACCGGGCGTAGCCACACTCGGTTCAACTAAAGTTGGAGAAACTGACACCCGCCAGCCACCTGTGTGCAAAGCACGTCGGTAGAACCAGTCTCACGTAAGCGTACGCGTAATGTCAGTCCAGGCCGCTTCATCCAACAATACCGCCGAACCAAAATATGACATGCTGGTAAGCAGTATGACTTGTATCGCCCACAACTCACTTGTGTTCTAATCGTGCAAATAACATCAACGCATAAAACCTGGCTCGGATGGCACTGTTGGGGAACGTAGTAATTTCAAAAAAATTCTTACGCACACGCAAGATCATGGTAATGCATATCAACGAGAGGGGAGAGTGTGTCCACGTACCCTCGTAGACCGAAAGCGGAAGCGTTAGCACAACGCGGTTGATGTAGTCGTACGTCTTCACGATCCGACCGATCAAGTATCGATCGTACGTCACCTCCGAGTTCTGCACACGTTCAACTCGATGACGTCCCTCGAACTCCGATCCAGCCGAGCTTTGAGGGAGAGTTCCGTCAGCACGACGGCGTGGTGACAGTGTTGATGATGCTACCGACACAGGGCTTCGCCTAAGCACTGCTACGATATTATCGAGGTGGAATATGGTGGAGGGGGGCACCGCACACGGCTAAAAGATCCAAGGGATCAATTATTGTGTCTCCAAGGGGTGCCTCCCTCCCCGTATATAAAGGAGTGGAGGAGGGGGAGGGGGCCGGCCACCCTAGGCGCGCCCCATGAGGAGTCCTACTCCCACCGGGAGTAGGACTCCCCCCTTCCAAGTGGGAGTGGGAGAGGAGAGGGAAGGAGAGAGAGGGGGAAAGGAAAGGGGGGCGCCGCCCCCCCTCGTTGTCCAATTCAGACTGGGGGGAAGGGGGCACGCGGCTGCCCTTGGCCGCCCCTCCTCTTCTCCACTAGGGCCCAATAGGCCCATTAGTCTCCCCGGGGGGTCCCGGTAACCCCCCGGTACTCCGGTATATGCCCGAAACTCCCTGAAACCATTCCGGTGTCCGAACATAGTCGTCCAATATATCGATCTTTACGTCTCGACCATTTCGAGACTCCTCTTCATATCCGTGATCACATCCGGGACTCCAAACTACCTTCGGTGCATCAAAACACATAAACTCATAATATAACCGTCATCGAACTTTAATCGTGCGGACCCCACGGGTTCGAGAGCTATGTAGACATGACCGAGACACGTCTCCGGTCAATAACCAATAGCGGAACCTGGATGCTCATATTGGCTCCTACATATTCTACGAAGATCTTTATCGGTCAAAATCGCATAACAACATACGTTGTTCCCTTTGTCATCGGTATGTTACTTGCCCGAGATTTGATCGTCGGTATCTCAATACCTAGTTCAATCTCGTTACCGGCAAGTCTCTTTTCTCGTTCCGTAATACATCATCCCGCAACTAACTCATTAGTTGCAATGCTTGCAAGGCTTATAGTGATGTGCATTACCGAGTGGGCCCAGAGATACCTCTCCGACAATCGGAGTGACAAATCCTAATCTCGAAATACGCCAACCCAACAAGTACCTTCGGAGACACCTGTAGAGCACCTTTATAATCACCCAGTTACGTTGTGACGTTTGGTAGCACACAAAGTGTTCCTCCGGTAAACGGGAGTTGCATAATCTCATAGTCATAGGAACTTGTATAAGTCATGAAGAAATCAATAGCAGAATACTAAACGGTCAAGTGCTAAGCTAACGGAATGGGTCAAGTCAATCACATCATTCTCCTAATGATGTGACCCCGTTAATCAAATGACAACTCATGTCTATGGCTAGGAAACATAACCATCTTTGATCAACGAGCTAGTCAAGTAGAGGCATACTAGTGACACTCTGTTTGTCTATGTATTCACACAAGTATTATGTTTCCGGTTAATACAATTCTAGCATGAATAATAAACATTTATCATGATATAAGGAAATAAATAATAACTTTATTAGTGCCTCTAGGGCATATTTCCTTCAGAGAGGACTGGATATGGTAGGTTCTGGCAGTGGCTATAGTACGTCCGGGTCGCCCGCGGAGAGGACCACATGAACGTCATGAGAGGGTTCCTCATGAGTAGATAATGGTGAGTTTAATGGGTTGCATGGGTGATTTCTCCCAACCCGTTGTCCTCCTCTTTGCTTTTGGGGCTACCACAACAACATAGTTAGCAGTTAGGGCTCGTACTACAAATGTTTTTCATTATTAGTTGATCTCCACTATTCTTATTTATCTCTACGGGAACACATCTCACCTCACCACACACGCGGCGACTATGTCTCGCATTAAGCGAGACGATAGAATATCTCGCTGAAGGGATCTATAGTAATTGGATCGGCCCATGTTTTTCATTATTAGTTGATCTCCACTATTCTATTTATCTCAACACGCAAGCATATCACGTCATCACACATGCGGCGACTATGTCTCGCATTAAGCAAGGTGCTCGCTAATGGACCGGCCCATTCGCTTGCAGCTAAGAAAGGAAAAAAGAAAAGGAGAAAACAGGGCGCCCAGGGGATTCAATCCCTGGACTCTTAGTTGAGAGCGAGTACGGCTAGCCACAAGGCTTGCCTTGAGTTCGTGATGGACTAATAGTGTGGTTCTTCTTAGGTTGAAACCAGCCGGGTTTTCCACTGTTTCTTCTCCATTCTTCCAGTTTTTTTTCTTTTCATTGGGTTGTTTTTCTCTAGTTTTATTTATTCTTATTTTGTCTTCTTTTCTTTCTTTACTTATTTCTTCTTCTTTTTCAGTCTTCCTGCATTTGTTTCTTTGTTTCTTAATTTTATTTTTTCATTGATTTGTTTTGTTTCTTTTTCGGTTTTCTTTGTTTCTTTTGATTTTCATTCCATATTTTTTGTATATGTCAACAACATTTTCCTAATACATGTTTAACATTTTTTATTAAAAGTTCAACACTTTTTTATACACATTTAACATTTTTTAAATGCTTTATTAAAATTTCTCAAATACTTGTTCAATATTTTTCAAATGCAAGATTAACTTTTTTATTTAGATTGTATAAAATTTCATCGTTTTTTAAATACATGGTCAAAAATTTTCCTATACAGATTTAACATTTCCAAATGCTTGATTAATTTTTTTCCAAAATTTCTTCAAAATTTTCTTAAATGCCTGATTAACATTTTTATCTACATGATCAAAAAATTTCATCATTTTTTAATACATGGTCAACATTCTTTCTATACACATTTAACATTTTTCAAATGCTTGATTAACATTTTTTAAATAATGTTTCAACATTTGTTTTCAAATTGCTCGATTAACATTTTTTATATACATGCAAAAACATATCATCATTTTTAATACATCATAACATTTTTTATACACATTTTTTTAAATGCTTGATTAACAGTTTTCAAATAATTGTTCAACATTTTTTCGAATGCTTGATTAACATTTTCGAATACATTATGAAAAATCATCATTTTTAACATTTTTTATATACACATTTGACAATTTTCAAATGCTTGATTAACATGTGTCAAATACTTGTTCAACATTTTGTCAAATCCTTGATTAACATTTTCTGAATAGGTGATCTTTTTGTATACATTTTTTGTTTACATGATAAACATTTTCCCAATACATATTTAATATTTTTCAAATGCTTGGTCAACATTTTTCATATGTTTTTATATAGTGTTTTTGTAAGTATAAGCAAAAGTTAAAAAAAGAAAAATAAGAAAAACATAAACCTAAAAAACAGAAATTGGAGGCTGTAGCCTCCAGCACGGCTGGGCCAGCCCATGTGGAGCTCCACCGACGCGAGGCTGCCCTCTGTCGTGCTTGCAGCGAGACATAGGGGCGCCCCACCACACACAACACCTTATCCAAGGCCCACCACAACATGCACGGGATTTTCTTTTCATTTTCAGTATGCTACTTTCTTTTAATAAATACTTTCACCTATACAACAATCAAATACATGATATAATATGTATTTTCAGTTTTGGTTCATACATATATTTATGTTTGATATGACTAAATCTCATTAATATATTTCAACCGATTCCCGCAGCTTAGGGCATTTTCTAGTTTGGTTTTGAGATAAATACACTCACAATCACTCAACTCTCACAATATGTGTAGTTTGATCAATCTTCTTCGAAAATGTGAAGAATTGGTCGCAAGACTAATTTTCATGAGAAAACCGGTCTTTATTCCGTTTGTGGGAAAAACTGGCTTGTTATGCGGTGTGCTGACTAGGAAATGGGACCATCAAAGCAATACATTTTTTCCAAGAAGCACTTTGGGAGTTGTTGAATCACATCTAACATCCTTGTCCTTATGTTTTCTAGCGGAAGTCAGCATGCAGGTGACCGATCATGTCGGCATGGGTGACACTGGCAGGCGGAGGAGGCGAGAGTGGCAGTGATGCCGATGATGATAAAATGTGTCCTTGTCCCCTCATTGCATTGGATGGTGGCAAGGAGGTGACCGATGGAGTGAAAGCCGGTAGAGGTACAGGGGGGCCAGATGGTGGTGACCCATCAGCGGCTATAGCGAAGAGCCTTCTGAGGCCGGCTAGAAGCTCGCTCGGCGTCGATTTCCTTGGGACGAAGCCGAAACACCGGAGTACTGTAACTGTAAGCCACTATCGCATCTGATTTGGGGTTTCCATAATAGGGTTTGTCATGGGGTAGACAAATAGGAAATGTGTATTTTATTTAATGTTGATGAATTAGTCGTGCTTCCTAGGAGATGCTTTCTTGATAAGACATGGAAAAAATTTGACATAAAGTTGCAATATATTTGGAGGACGATATGGTTGTTGGGAAACGTAGCATGCCATTTCAAAAAAAATCCTACGCTCACGCAAGATATATCTAGGAGATGCATAGAAACGAGAGAGGGAGAGTGTGTCTACGGACCCTCGTAGACCGAAAGCGGAAGCGTTTGACAACGCGGTTGATGTAGTTGAACTTCTTCTCGTTCCGACCGATCAAGTACCGAACGTATGGCACCTACGAATTCTGCACACGTTTAGCTCGATGACGTCCCTCGAACTCTTGATCCAACAAAGTGTCGAGGAAGTAGATGAGTTCCGTCAGCACGACGGCGTGGTGACGGTGATGGTGAAGTGATCCGTGCAGGGCTTCGCCAAACACTACTAGAAAAAGGCTTACTTGTGGCGCACCAGTTTTGCCTACTAATGGCGCACTACTGGTGCGCCACTAGCACCACGCCACTAGAATATTTTAGTAATGGCGCACCACAGGTGCGCCATTAGTATCTGGTATACTAATGGCGCACCACGGGTGCGCCATTAGTATCCCACAGGTGCGCCATTAGTAACTGGTATACTAATGGCGCACCAGATGGAAGTGCGCCATTAGTAGCATTTTTTAAAAAAAAATTGTTTTTTTCTTAATCTCAGGTCACTATTTCACATATGAGATATCCAACACATATATATACAACAAGCATCCATATAACAATCATATGCAACACACAAGTTTCATCATATATACATACATAGCCAACACATAGTTCCATCGTTACATATTACAAAAGTTTCACATTGTTCATCCAACATCGTTATCCATCCAACACCATATTACAAAAGTTTCACATAGTTCAGTTCTCATTGTTCTTCTCCTTCTCCTTCCTCAGCCTGATGCGCCAAGAGCGGCGAGGCGGTGGAGGCAGCTGTGGGATGTAGTCTTCTACCACAATTGGCGTGGTCATGTCGCCCAGCTGTGGGATCGCCGGCGCCACCACCGGTGCGTGGTCATTGTCAGGCACCACCACCATCGCGAGGCCACCTTCAGGCAGGACGGGCACGACCATCGCTAGGTCATCCTCAGCCACCACCATCTCTTGCCCATGGTCAGCCAGCACCATCTCTTGCCCATGGTCAGCCAGCACCATCTCTTGCCCATGGTCAGCCACCACCATCTCTTGCCCATGGTCAGCCACCACCATCTCTTGCCCTTGGTCAGCCACCACCAGCGCTAGGTCATCCTCAGCCTGATGCCCATCGTCATCCTGCAGCGGCCCACTCTGCTCCTCTTCTCCCCCACTCCAGTCCGGATCATCCTTCTTGCTGTCTTTGCTGCTGCCAGAATCGCTGCTGCTTTCGCTAAAGCCAGAATCGCTGTTGCTTTTGCTACAACCATAATCGCTGCTGCTTTGGCTGTAGCCAGTGTCGCTGCTGCTGCTCCCATTGCCTGTCCAAATGCAACAATGGCCGTTAACAATCGATGTGAGACAAAGCCAAATGTAGAGGAATAAGAAGAGGCAGAACGCACTGGCATCTTCGTCGTCAGTGTAGCGCATGCGACACATAGTCGTGTTGAAAACCTTCACGATGAGCATTGTGGCGTCATCGTCGTACCTGAAGAGAAGAAAGTACCCGGTCCGTAGGTCGTAGGCACTGTAGAACTTCTCCCAGCCACGGCACAGGTACATGTGGCCCTCCTCGATCACCAACTCCACGTCCCACAGCCTGCGAACCCCGCTGCCGGCCTGTCGGAGCTTCACATTATGTGGCGGATCTTCACCCAGCATGTTCATAAAAGTGTCAGGCAGCCTCTGCAATTTGGGACAAGGAGTGATGTAGCAAACAACAGAGTTATCATAATGAGATGGGTGAAGGGGAGATCTCTCGTTTTATATACCTGCCTCGTGGCTGATACTGAAGTCCCAAGTATGATACTGAAGAACTCGAAAGCATCCAACTCGTACTCCGGTGAGGCAGAGCGGCGGTGGCTGCTTCCCCCCATCTCTGATAAGCAGCAGAAGAGACCAATTAGTACCAGGATTATACATCGACTAATTATACATCTGACCCCATTTATAAAACATGCGATGTATTCCACAATACAAAGAACAACTACCATTAATAGGTTGTTGTTTAGAAGGTTTCCCACATGTGTATCAGAGAACAAACATATGATCTAAGGTGAAACATTAGTGCCATGGTTAGTGGTAATTGGTAAATGCTATTTCTTTCTTTAGTCGATTTCATTTGCCTTGGTCTGAGAAAAAAATGCTACAGTTAGGAAATGCAAACATCAGATTAGAAATTATGTAGAATAGATAATCAACTTTGCTGATTCCTAATAATAGACTTATTGATTGACATTTAGGATCAAAATGCAACCAATGAAAAAAGAAAACAGAGGATCAGAGACAAGCCATGTCTTGCATTGTTTCTATTTTTGTGTTTACGGAAGTACCTAATGGTATTTTTATGATGTTTTGCAGCTGGTGAAAACGTATGAAATTGCATTGTTTTGCAGCTGGTGAAAGAAGCACCTAATTGCATTAACACATGTCCAGTTCCAATAGAAATCTTGGGGTACATTCATGCTTGAGACCCATAACAGGAGCTTACTAGCATTATGCATGCATTAACACATGCATCAAGCACCAGCTGCATTGTTTTGCAGCTGGTGAAAGAAGCACCTAAACTACAATACCTTACATGTAAGCAGTGCAAAAGGAGATGAAGAAGATATCAGTTGCTAAACCCGACAGCAATTGTTACACCGCTTTAATATCTCTCAACACTTTCTAGTAGCAACTAACAACCTGTATCATCACATAAGGTTTGCCCTATTGAAGTTTTGCACGATTTGGAATATATAACAGTTAATGATGTAATATGGCAATGAAGCAATTGCATTAAAAAACTAAGACATGTGGAAGAGTGGACATTGTACCTGTCAAGGGAGAGGATTGCTCTGCGACACCACCACTTCTCAAACTTGGCCTTCACAACACACTACATAGACAGATGTAAACTAAAATATGAATTCCTTTGCACTGGGATCATAAAACAAAATATTTAGAACTGAATCATATAGTAATTAATCACAATCTACAGGGCTGCTGCACTCTAATCTTTGCAAAAGAACAAAAAAATAACATTGTTTTAACCTAAACAGAAGTGCCAAATACTAAACAATGACCATTGTTGTTATACTAGTGAACTATCTGCTAGAGATTCTACACCCATACTGAAAGCAATGTACGAGGCTACGAGCCTGGCTCAAGAAGGAATACTCCAACAGGCTATGCATTCCCAATGTTTGGTGTGTGACTGACTTTTGTGTACACTAGGCCATCACTGAATACACGAGTATGATATCCATATCAGAGGTTGATGAATACAGATGTTGTTATGTTGATTACATCTGTGTGTGTGCAAAGTGGTCATAGTGAATTAGAAAATAACAGAAATAGAGGACCCTCTTTTAAAGTGCTCGCAATTGTTTTTTAGTTTGATATGTCTTCACAATATGGGTGTGTGCATTTCTCAAATACAGAGGCCCTATGATCTTCTTAACTTATCTGAAAAATATTATTCGACATTTCAGGCCTTGGATTACTGTCAGCTACGAGATGAAGTTCGGAGAAAGGAGCTAAAACTTGACTCACCAAGTCTGCTCTATATTGTATCATACAGTTCATATTTTGTTTCTTTGGAAATTTCTGAAATTCAAAGTTACCCTCGAAGTGGTAGAGAATGGACAGAACTAGAGCATGGGCCATTGTCAGCTTCTGTGTTAGTACCTTGAGCCCTGGTCACCTTGAGCTTCTGTGTTATTACCTACGAGCTGCCACCTTTTTGGCGCACCAGGGAGCTGGAGTGGCTGGAGGTCGAGCTGGGCTGCTAGACGTCGACGGGGCGGATCTCGACTGCGAGGGAGTCAGTCCATGGTGATGGAGTCGGCGCTGGACAGGTGGGAGGGAATGGGGAATGGTGGAGAGAGGGAGGAAGGAGGAAGGAGGAGAGGTACCTGGTCGCCGGAGGGGTCGGGGTCGGGGTCGGCGAAGGGGTCGCGGTCGGGATCCGAGCTCTTCCGGGTCCTCGCTCGCCGCGGTCGAAGGAGAGCAGGGGCCGGTGGCGGAGCACGGCAGGGGCAGGCGGGATGGGCGCGTCGGGGCCGCGCTCGCCGGCGTGCAGGCGCGGCGGACGGAGGGGACGGAGCAAGGGGGCGGCGGCGTACGGTTGGGGTCGAGGAGTGGGGGATCTGGCGAGCGAGAGGGAGGGAGGGAGGCGACAGTGCGAGGGGAACAAGTATAAAAATTCTAATGGCGCACCTCCCCCTGGTGCGCCATAAGTACGTCGATTCTAATGGCGCACCTCCCCCTGGTGCGCCATTAGAATTTTGTTTTACTTACTAGCCCGACTGGTCAGGTTATATCCCACCTAACCCTATCTCCATCAGAACACGCCCACTAGCCCGACTGGTCAGCACGCAGCACACACACTAGGAGGTCCTGGGTTCGATTCCCAGGCTCCCCAATTTTTTTATGCATTTAAAATGCTGTTTGATATTTATTTGTGTTTAAATATGTTCAAACTTGTTTAAATCATAACAGTAATATTTTTTTATAAAAACAGTAATAATTTTTATAAAAAATGCATTTAAAATGCTGTTTGATATTTATTTGTGTTTAAATATGTTGAAACTTGTTTAAATCATAACAGTAATATTTTTTTATAAAAACAGTAATAATTTTTATAAAAACAGGGTGCGGGGGGTGCTCGGCGGCGGTGGAGCGGGGGAGGGTGCGGTGGGTCGTCGGGGGTTGCGGGGGGTGCTCTGTCCTTGTCGTTACCGGTGTAGGATTCCATCGTTACCCCGGAGTTCTGATAACCATCGCTCTTCATGTCCTTGTCCTCGGTGTAGAATGTGTAGCTGTTGAATGCGAGGCGGAGGTTGCGGCGCGCGCGGGCGAGGGCGAGGTTGGTGTCGGCCCTGCGGCGCTGCTCCGGCGAGAGTGGGGTGGGGTCGGAGGGGAGGATGGGGAGAGGGAGGCGGCGGGGGCGCGGATTGGGAGCGGACGGAGAGGAACTGGCGCGGGGGAGAGGGACGAAGGGGAACTGGCGAGGGAGAGGGAGGAATTAGCTATAGCATTCATTTGTGACGGTGGAGCAGGCCGGAGAGGGTGCAGGGGGTCGTCGGCGGCGGTGGAGCGGGCCGGGGAGGGTGCGGTGGGTCATCGGCGGCGGTGGAGCAGGGGAGCTAGGGTGCGGTGGGTCGTCGGCGGCGGTGGAGCGGGGGAGGGTGCGGTGGGTCGTCGGCGGCGGCGGTGGAGCAGGGAAGGGTGCGGTGGGTCGTCGGCGGCGGTGGAGCGGGGGAGGGTGCGGGGGGTCGGCGGCGGCGCCCGGTGGAGCGGGGTAGAGGGTGCAGGGGGTGCTCGGCGGCGAGGGGGACCGGATCTGGCGAGGTGGGATAGCGATCGCGAGATGGAGGGGGATCGAGATCAAGTGTCCATGAAATATACACTAATGGCGCACGGGGAGTAGTGCGCCATTACTAGCTTAAACTAGTAATGGCGCACTGCACCAGGTGCGCCATTAGTAGTTTTGCAAAAAAGTAAAAAATAAAAAAATATTTTAGTGGCGCACTATGTTGCTGGTGCGCCATTACTAGTTACAACTAGTAATGGCGCATTATGTCCTGGTGCGCCATTAGTATGTCTGGCAAAATAAAAAAAATTGTTACTAATGGCGCACCGTTTGTCTGGTGCGCCATTAGTGTCTTTCACACTAATGGCGCACCAGCACATGGTGCGCCATTGCTATATAGCAATGGCGCACCAAATGTCTGGTGCGCCATTAGTGGCCATTCCATCTATAGCCCTTTTCCTAGTAGTGAAAGCACCACGAGAATATGACCGTGGGCGTAATCTGTGGAGGGGAGCGCCGCACACGGCTAACAGATGTTCGTGTGTGTTCTAGGCGCCCCATCGCCATGCATATATAGGTGGGAGAGGGAGGGGAGCACAAAGGGGGCGCCCCAAGTAGGAGGAATCCTACTTGGGCGCCTCCCCAATTCGGCCTCCCCCCTCCATAAGTTTCGGAGGGGGAAGCAAGGAGGAGGGAGGAGGGAAGGAAGGGGGAGGCCGAATCCCTCCCCTTCCTTCTCCCTTCCCGTCTTTCCTTATCCTCTGGTTCGGCCCATATGGGGGGGGGGGGCGCAGCAGCCCCTGCTGGCTGCTATGCTTCCCCTCTTGGCCCATTAGGCCCATATCTTTTGCCGGGGGTGCCCGGAACCCCTTCCCGTGACCCGATATGTACCCGGTACCCTCCGGAACACTTCCGGTGTCCGAATACTATCTTCCTACATATCAATCTTTACCTATCGACCATTTCGAGACTCCTCGTCATGTCCGTGATTTCATCCGGGACTCTGAACAACATTCGGTCACCAAATCACATAACTCATATAATACAAAATCGTCATCGAACGTTAAGCGTGCGGACCCTACGGGTTCGAGAACTATCTAGACATGACCGAGACACCTCTCCGGTCAATAACCAATAGAGGAACCTGGATGCTCATATTGGCTCCTACATATTTTACGAAGATCTTTATCTGTCGAACCGTTCGACATACGTTATTCCCTTTGTCCATCGGTATGTTACTTGCCCGAGATTCGATCGTCGGTATCTTTGTAGGGTAACGCAGCAGAAAACAAAAAATTTCCGACCTACGCACCAGCCCAGGACCACTATGGAGACTGCATACATGGTTTGATCTTTTTCGTTACCGACTCGTAGCGCAGCGGGAAGTAGAGTCGATGACGATCGGCGGTGCAGATCCCCGCAGCTAGGATTTACAACCTCCCAACCGCGAGGATGTATACCCTCATCTGCTCCTCAGACAGCCCTCCGGGAGGCGGTCGAACAGCCCCCCGGACGGTGTCGCGGACAGCCCTTCGGGAGGACCTTCGAAACTCGAACGGTCACTCGGACAGCCCTTCGGGAGGACCTTCGAAACTCGGACGGTCACATGGACAGCCCTTCGGGAGGCACTCACGAACTAAGACCGAAACTACGATCTCTCTACAGAGTTGCACACATACGGTGTCATCTATCCGGCAGGGCTTCGCCGTCCAGAACTAGTTCCTGCCGGAACCCAGACAACCTTTCGGCTCTACGAAACTATTTCGCGGGGAGGGAGAGAGAAGCCAGATCATTGCATGGCACTTGTATGTGAGAAGGGATGATCCTTTAGGCAGCCCCCTCCACCCCTATTTATAGGCCAAGCCCAAGGGTGGCTTCTCCAAGAAGCCAAGGGGGGAAATACCAAAAAGGCCCTCAAGGTGGCTTCTCCAAGAAGCCAAGCAAAAATCACTTTCACTATTCATGACGACATTTTTCAGCGTCCGTTCAAACTGAAAATATTTATGTGGGCTCAGAACATTTCCAGTACCCACTAAAATAATTTTCAACGCGTTCCGAAACAATTTCGGTTTAGTGATTTTCATCTGCGAAAAGCAAACAAGAATGCGTTTTCACTATTCATGAAGACAATTTTTCGCGTCCACTAAATCCGAAAATATTTCTGTGGGTCTTAGAATAATTCCAGTACCCACTAAAATGATTTTGGATTCGTTCTGAAACAATTTCGGATTAGTGAATTTCATCTGCGAAAAACAGCCAAAGCGGTACCGGCAGCTCCGAAAAATTTTCGGTTTTTATTTCTGAAAATTCCAAAAAGTTTCCAGAATGATTCTGGCACCCTCCAAGAATTATCAGGCATGTGCCGAAACCATTTTGACTTAATGGCATACCCCGAAACAACTTTTTCGGTTTCACCGAAACTCATCCGGTGACCTCTCTCTGCGGAACTTTTCCGCTGTCCGAAACTTTTTCGGTGATTTTCTCTCAGACTCCCTGTCTAGTATTCAGCAGATAGATGACCCTTAAGCGTGTGACCCTATAGGTTCGGTGAAGTATAGACATGACCTGGAACCCCTTCCGATCAATGATCAACATCGGAGCCGTGGACACCCATATTGACCCCTATACCCACACGAATGAATATTCGAGTGAACCTCCAGTTGCAGTGAGCTATTCCTGTTGCTTCGCGATATGTCACAAACACCCGAGGTGAGATTTATTGCATGCCCATGGACGAACAATTTGTCCACCATGCAAGTTACCTCGTTACCGGTTTTGTTCTCTTTTCTCGTTTCGTGTTCCGGCATCCCCGTGATCAAATCACAAAGTGTCTGGCCAGACGATGATGGATACCGTAATACCGAGAGGGCCCGAGAATATCTCTCCATCGTCGGAGGAGCAAATCCCAATCTTGAGCTATCAAGTTACTTGACACACTTTTCCATGAACCCGTAAGCCGCCGTAATAGCCACCCATTTACGGATGACGTTTAACAAACCCCAAAGTTCATGAAGCAAGCATGAAGAAACTCGATACTCTCATGGTCTAAGGAATCATGCAAACGTTAACCATCTCTGTGTTATGTACCATTAACTTGTGACGAATGAATCTATTAGCATAACATCATGCCGGGTCGATTCAACACAAATGTTCTCTTAACATTGTTCCCTCAAGATTGCTGGCATAGACATGCCCATGATCAGGAAAACAGAACCATCATGCAACACTTGAGCTAGTCTTAGAGGCCAGACTAGGAATACTTCTTACCGTTTATTATTCCACACGTGCATATGAGTCTTCCTCCGAGCCTCGTGGATATTGCAGACTCGAGAATCATTGCAGTTATAGCATGGAACATAAATATAATTATGAACAGGGAGATAATCAATAACATTTATTATTGCCTCTAGGGAATATCTCCTACAATCTTCATACCTAGTTCAATCTCGTTACCGACAAGTCTCTTTACTCGTTCCGTAATACATCATCCTGTAACTAACTCATTAGTCACTTTGCTTGCAAGGCTTCTTATGATGTGCATTACCGAGAGGTCCCAGAGATACCTCTCCGATACTCGGAGTGACAAATCCTAATCTCGATCTATGCCAACCCAACAAATACCTTCGGAAATACATGTAGAGCATTTTTATGATCATCCAGTTATGTTGTGACATTTGATATATAGCACACAAGGAATTCCTCCGGTATCCGGGAGTTGCATAATCTCATAGTCGAAGGAATATGTATTTGACATGAAGAAAGCAATAGCAATAAACCTCTAGGGCATATTTCCTTCAATGTTGGCATCGAAACTGAAATTGAAAGGCTGCCCAATTTTGCGCAATGTAGAAGAGGGTATCGATGAATTTAGCTTGGAAATTCACCACAATGGTTGGTTCTGTGGAATAGGCACAAATCCTAGCTACATAAAAGAATAGGCTGAAACATTTGATGGCTGTGAAAGGGAAACTTTTTGTTGTGATCTTCTGGAATGGATGGTGAAGAAATTAGGATATGCAACTCCTAGAACCGGTTTTGCCATGAACTAGTGTTAGCCTGGAAGAACTATGACTAATGGTTACCCAACAGTAAGTTTAGTTATGCATGCTAGGGTTATGGCACAAGCTAATGAACTTAATAAAATTCCGGTTTTATTCATTGGGCACCACAATGTTTAGAGAAGCGGTTGTAGGATGATGTACTGGCTGTTGTAACGAGTTGATCTCTCTATAATTCTCAGTCCAATAGAAAACAATGTTGCACATGAGCAGAAGGGTTGGCTATTAGAGCTTCTATTGCCTACAAGATGTAGTGTTTGGTAATAAGGAAGTTCTTTTTAAAAGGAAGATATGTGCAAAGAATTGTAGTGCTAATGCTAACCCGGCAAGGAAGGGAGAAAGTGAAGGTGGATTTGTTGATGCCCATATATTCTCCAGAACCTTCCATAGTTTTGGGAATGTTCCAGAAGTTTTCCCCGTCTTTTTCCTCCATTTTTCGGTTTTTTGTTATCTATTTCCTTTACTTTTTACCCCATTTTTGTTTCTATTTCCTTCTTCCTTCTCCTTTTTAATTATTCCTTTTTGTAATTTCTATTTGTTTTCCGATTTGTCAATATTTTTTAATTCATGAAAAATGTATCATTAAGTGAATGTTTTTCGAATTCATGAACATTTTTTAAATTCTTGAACATTTACTAATTCACAAATAGTTTTTGAATTTGTAAAAAAATTTCAAATCCATGGATACTATCCAAATACAAAAACATTTTCCAAAGCAGTGGACATTTTTCATATTCATGATCATTTTTGGTATTCATGAATATATCTCAAATTAATGATCATTTTTTAACTTCATTGTGGCTTTTCAAATTTAAGAACATATGTCAAATGCACGAACTTTTTCACATTTGCAGACATTTTTTTCGAATCCTTGTACAAACTTTCAAACCCATGAACATTTTTAAAATCACAAAATTGTTTATAATTCGTAACTTGAAAAATACATGAAAATTTTATTGAATTCCTGTTTTTTTTCTCAAATTCAGGACCGTTATTGAAATTCATAAACCGTTTTATAATTAATGAACATTTTCTTATTTCACAATCATTTTTTTCAAATTCGCCAACATTTTGTGAACATTTTTTTATGTTATTGAAAAAAAAACAAAAGGAAAAAAACTCGCAGATCATATCTTCGCTACACTATATGAGCTAACAATCCAAGGTAGCAGGTCGGCCTAGCCGATGCTAGCGACCCGACCCATTGTTTGAGATGTATGGCATTAAGTGATACATATCACAGCAACACAAATCTAAAGCGTGGCCCAGTCTGGGAAGCGCTCGACTGTCAAAATTTTGGCCCTTTTATTTCTTGTTTTCTTTATTTTGTTTTCATTTTCTATTTCTTTTCTTCTTATTTATTACTTGATTCCTTCTCGCTTTTGTTTTTTTAGGAGGAAATGTGTAAACTCTATTTGAAAAATACATGAATCTTTTTTATTTCTTTTTTTAAATCACATGAATCTAACACACATAAATTGATTCTCAAAATTACATACCTTTAAAAATCATGAAACAATTTTTAAAACATTATCAAATATAAACTATTTATTTTGAAGTGCATATTATTTATTTTTAATTGACTCAGTGGACGACCCATTATCATTCGCCTTCTAGTGATAAGTTCATCAGCCCTGAAATTTATCGAATTTTTGTATGTTGTCGAAAAAGGGAAAACTAAAAGGAAGAAGCTCCCAAATCATACCTTTGCTATGCTATAGAAGCTAGCGCTCCAAGTTAATAGGTCGGACCAGCCGACGCTAGCAACGTGAGTGATTGTTTGTAACTTATGGCATTAAGCGATACATATCACCTTAACGCCATCTGAAGCGTGTCCGCTAGGCCGAGGCCCAATATGGGAAGCATCCGACCGTAAAAAATGCCTTTTTAATTTCTTTTTTTCTTTGTTTTGTTCTTTTTCTACTTTAGCATTATTACATAATCCATTTCCCCATTTTGTGTTTTGAGGAAGACATTTTGAATTTAGCACAAATAAACAACTAGTCTAAAAAATATACATCTTTAAAAATCCAGAAATAAATCATATATAAGTTATCTATTTTCAAGCGCATATTATTTAGTTTTAATCGACTCAGGGGATGAATCATTATCATTTCCCTTCAAGTGATAAGTCCATCAACCCAGTTCGACAAGCCGACACATTTGTCCCAGGTGCCGGAAGGTGGCCATGGTACGCGGCGAAAACCTAATATCGTGAGATGACGCTCTAGTGGAAAGAGCGCTCGCCTACACCGCCTGCCATAGTGGGTCGATGTTTGCGTGCTATTTTGGGAAGGAGGACTAGTTTTGGAAAACTTGCGCCGAGATTTGAAAAGGTTCCATACATTTTTTTTTCCTTTTTTTCTCTATTTTCTTTAAATTTTTATTCTTGATTTCATTTTCTTTTTCGTTTTTCTTGTACTTTTAAATTTTTATATTCCCTATTGGTTTATAATTTTGAAAAACTCATGTTTTTTTTTGTAAAAGATGAGTGAACATTTTTATGACATGAAGTTTTTTTTTAAATTGCACAAATAATATTTTTTATTTTAGTGAATATTAAGTGTTATGAAATTTTTAATTTGTTTTTATGCCATGCACATTTTCTAATATTGCACAAAAATTGTTATATTCATGACGATGACCAATATTATAAAAGTTAACCATTTTTGTTGAAGCATACATTTGTTTCTTCTACATATCATGGTACTTTTCAATGTTAGTATTGTTGTCCGCTAGAGTGTGCATACATATATAGGACCCTCTTGGCCGGACAAAGTTTGCTGAGGTGGTTGGCATTTGCGAACGTTTTTCATGACAGTTTTAGTTACAGGAGGATGTCAATTTCTTCGGACTAACATGTCAATTCTTCTTAGAGAAGGATTTTTTTTGAAAAATTATCATCATTTGATCAATCAAATGACTGCGAGAACGTTCACTGGCAGTTTCTGCCCAACAAATGTTTGCCAGTTATCATTAGCATACATATGTAAATTGCTTTTTATGAAATCGACATCCCTACCTTGCCATAAGGGGAGCTCCACCCTTGTGTACACACAAAAACTTGAATCGAGAAAATAAAAAAAACTGTAAAAAATATTACTCATAAACACATGTCATGGGCCGGTGAGGTGCAACCCCCACATGTGTGAAGCCTCACCTACGTTTTCATACGAGTGGTAAAATGGGCCGGTAACATTATGATTTTGGGCCGGGCATTACTTGAACCTACACTGTCAGGCAGAGCTTTCACCCAGGATAATGACCTCTAACCATGTGAAGTCCACTAGCGACAACTCCTCGCCCCCATCCAGAGAACCGATGTGAGGCAAGGTAGGTGGAGCACAATGAAGACAACTATCAGATCTAGATCTAGGTGGGTAGTCGCAGGCAAGACCGGCCTCGACAACAATAACCGCACGACGAACGCCTCGCCAGGGAATCACCTCATTGCCCTCATAGCTAAGACGGCCCACAAGCACCCGCACGGAGGCATCTGCCACAAAGACATTGCCATGCCCAACACCAAAGTTGCCGCTTCGGAGCTTGAGAGGCCAACCTACACTACAAAAAAAATACACTTCCGTGATGATACGTGTTTGTCACAGTAGGTCGCGTTTTTTTTCATGCATGTACATCCATGAAAAATTTATGACAGAATCAAGATAGTCATACTTGTGCTGTCGTAGAAGTGTTACATGACATTACCAAAATTATCATCAGGGAAGTGTCCACTTCCATGACGATAAATCGCGCGTCACAGAAGTGCTTTCGTTAAGGGTGACCGACACGTGGCATCCACCGTAACGGAACGCCGTTAAGCTATCGGGTCGGGTTTTGGATCCGATAACCCGTTAACAGCCCCGACCAATGGGGATTTTCCACATGTAAAATCGTCATTGGCTGGAGGAAACACGTGTCGGCTCATCATTGGGACAGATGTCATCCACTCATTGGACAGAAGGCGCCTATGATACGTCGACACGTGGCACGGCCCAACAGAGGCCCATTCCTGTGAAAAGGCCGGCCCGTTTGACTTGGTCAAAAGGTGGCGGGCCGGCCCATGGAAAGCCTGTTAACGGCCTGTCCGCATATAGCCCATTTACAGCCCGCTAACCCAAGGCCCGTTACGCCCTATCCATATTAGGCCCAGTAGCGTCATCTGGGCCATCCAATATGATTCCAGCCCGTTTTCACTTCTGGCCCATGTATGGCCCATGATGTCTTTCGGCCCATATGAGGCCCTATGTAACTCTTGGCCTATTAACGGCCCGTGGTGAAACTGGCCCATAATGAACAGTGTATCACTTTACGCCCATTAACGGCCCGTGGTGAAACTGGCCCGTAAGGAACAGTGTATCACTTTATACCCATTAACGGCCCGTTATTCCGTTGGGCCGTTTCTAGCCCATGTTATCTTTCGGCCTTCTCAGAGCCCATTTATTCTTGGGCTCATTTCCAGCATTCGTTTACTTACGACCCGTTACTGTCATTTTCTGCTTGTGGGCCAAATTCAGCCCGTGGTTACAGTCGGCCCGTTTGTGGTCCGTTAATATGTAGGGCCGTTTTCATAGCGTCATCAAATACGGCCTATTAACGATGGCCCGTTATGGTCGGCCCATGAACGGACGATTCCAACTCTAGCCCGTTTACGGCCATAATGCGGCCTGTTATTGGCCCATGTTTGGCCAATCGATCATACGGCCCGTATAAGGCCCATTGATGATACGGCCCATATAAGGCCCATTGATGATACGGCCCGTAGAAGGCCCATTGTTTCTACGGCCCGTAGAAGGCCTACTGTTTCTACGGCCTGTAGAAGGCCCACTGTTTCTATGGCCCATAGGAGGCCCAGTGTCACTACAGTAAATATTAGCCCATGGTTATTGTGGCCTAGTTTTAAAAAATAGGTTACTGCAGCCACTAGCAAACCGCGGAAAAAGAACTGCACTGACTACAAGCAAACAAATAAACAAGACAACAAGGAAATAAATAAGAAAGCAACTTATGCTAGGCTATCACGGCTATTACACATATTACATCCACGGGGCATCAAAGTTCGCCACCAGTGATCATAAAGCGCACCGAAGAAGCAGATTACAAAAACTGGGCACCATTGCAGCGTACCAAAATAATACTAAACCGAGACCACTTCCAAGACAGTTCAAGAAAGGTTAGCCTTGCGGGGGAACTGCTGCGCAAGCTGCTAAGCAAGGCTATGAGACCGGCCTAGCATGTCGGTCATAGCTTCCAGGTGTAGCTGTTTAGCTATGAGGTTCTCATTGGTGTTCTCCGCAATCTTTCTTAGAGATAGGACTTCAAGTCGAAGTTGAGTTGCAGAATGCCTTTCTGCTAGAACTTGGGACTGAAGAAGTAACTTGAACACTGCATCAAGACAAGACTTTGGGGTTGTCTCGCTATCTTCAAGATGTTTTTCCTTCTTTGCTGCAATATATGTATGGTTTGTCTCACGGCCTTCAGCAGACTTGTGCATGCCATCAGGCATATCACCCTGAAACAAAGCAGAGAGATGACAAGTTTTGCACGTGTATAAACAAAGATGATAACTGTTATGTCAATTCTATCCAATTTCAAATTAGAAAATAAAGAGTAAGTTCAAAATATCAATAGCATAATTTGGCATTGTTCATAATGCGGGGAGCTTCACCACACTACTGGATTACCATGTCAACATAACAAGCATAGATGAAAGGGCAAAGAAAATCATTGTATCTATTTTGGATAATGTGCATGGCATGTTGTTCATATCATCAGCCACATCAGTAAGATAAAACAGGAGATGACAAGGTGCAAACATGGGCTGCTTCACCACACACTGGATTATAGATCCACAAAAACAAGCATACATATAGGGAGTATTAAGTAATGTGCATGGTATGAATAAGGAATTTGGTTTTACAAGTAAAACTTAGAACTTACGGTTCTTACGAACATGCATTTTGGTAGAAACAACAAACTAAACAGCAGCGAACGATAGGGAGTATGAGCAAATTAAACAGCAGTTGAGGATAAAGGCTTTAGAGGGACTGACTTACATTAACAGTTAACACCGGCTTTATAATGCCCTTCTCCATGTCAAGGGAAGGATAACTCAAGAATTTCAGCACAGAATCTTCTTCATAAGCATTGCCTGTACTCTACATTTTGTAGAGAGTAATTATAGATATGATAATACTAGAAGGGATAGAGGATAATGAAGATAAGATGCAGATTGATGCTACATAATCAACTACCAATCCCTGGAAGTACAAGCGTTACAGGACAAAATGTACTGACAAGAGCAATGGGCTACACTTCTGCCCTGGCATTGTCTGTGTATTCTACTTGTTGGTAAGATTAAATATAGATTTGATCTTTTTTAGTAAATGGTGGGCGAGGGAGATAAGATGCAGAATGCTACAAAATGAACCAATCCCTCTTCCCATAATACAAGAGTGTTTTGAACACTGGTGTACTGTACAAAACGTTCTTATATTATGGGACGGAGGGAGTAGCTGTTAATGTAAGTACAGTGATAGACCACGTTCAGTCCTTACAAGAGGACTGCAGAGCTAAACCTCTCCAAAAGCATTGGGTTGATTCTAAATTTATGTAAGAGTCCATACGGATCTTATAATGTCCACCAAATGGACGATTACGAGGCTAACATGTGCAGTGATGCTACATAATCAAACATCTATGAAAGTAAGTATGGTCATACAGGGCAAGAGGTACTCACAAGAGCAAAGCAGTGTGCAGTATAGTTGCGAGATTCTGTGGTCCCTTGAGAATGAATGTTCTTCTGCTAACAGTTTTCGTACAAGTGAGACATTAAGGCATCGACACCGGCACCTGCTCCGACACCGGCACCAGCTCTACAAGGAGCACCATCTCCGGCAGCAGCAGCGGCTTCGGCACCTGCACCAACACTTGCACTTGCATCTGCTCCGGCCCGTGCAGTTGCACCGGCAACAGACTGGGCTGCAGTTCGCACTTCATATACCAAAGTCCTTACAAAAACCGACATGTCCACCTTCTTGGTAAGCATTGGCCGCCCAAGTGCTTCGTTCTTTTTTCTTTCCATGTTGTTTCACATGATTCACTGTGTTGATCTAACTGTTTGGGTATGTCTTCTTGTTTGCAAACAGAGAATTCCTAGAGCAACGAGGGAGTCGTTCAACAATCCGGGCGACCGCGGCCAAGTTTCTCTTACCATGCGCAGCCTTGGTGTGAATGAACCTGCTCAATATACCGTAAGTACAGAGGATGGTCGCATGATGATTGATCCTAAAGGATGGTCAAGGTTCAAATCTAAATCATATCTTGCGGTAGGGGATGATGTCAAAATCGAACTTTCTCGGCAAGGAGAGCTGGTCCAAATCAACTTTGAAATTCTTCAGTAGCAGCACGCAACTGCCGAACTGATCTATCCTCCGAGAGATTTTGATGTAATAATCTGGCATGGTGAAACAAGTGTCCTGTGTGTATAAGTAGTACGCAGTATTATTTATCACATGGTATATCGTTGATAGAATTGCAACTCTGATTGCTGATTAGGAACTGTCGTTCGATTTCATTCCAACAGCTGCCGTGCTTTATTCAATTTTGTGTATTCGCCTTGCGACAGCATCTAAAACCAGCGCCGTACCGATCGCTTGCAATATGAAAAGCGCTGAGGTAGAACACATGGGCCCCCAAACATGCAGGGTCGCCTGCGGCCCAAAGTCCAGAACCGTGAGCCTATCTGAGTATTATATTCTCAACTGAACCCCCATAAAAAAAGCTGAACCCCCATAATGCCCGTGCGTTGCAGAGGGAGTATATTTCTCTGCAAGGTGAGCCTGTGATACAAAAGATTTGTATATTTCTTTACAGAGGGAGTATCTCTCTGTCAAAAAATATATTTATGTGTAACTAGTTACTCCTGTCTTTCTACTTCCTTTCGCTGATATGTGGGCAACCGGCAACGGGGTCCACGTGCCATATGCACAAATTAGAGTGCACAACTTCACGGTAGACACACCCCGGTCATAGCGCCGCAGTAATGCCCAATGAGCCGTCAAATCACAACCCCCTTTCCAGCTTTAGCAGTAAGCTGGACGGACGAAGCGGCAATATTTCACTGGGCCTGAATCCCCTTCTCCCTCGTCTGCTTGTTCAGCGAAAACCCCCTCTCGGCGATTGCATAGGGTTTTCTCATGGAGAACCAGGTACGAATTCTTCATCCATCCCCGATAAATCCAAGTCCCTTGGTCGCAGGTAATCCTAGGATGGCAGCCGCCGCCGTTGATGCATTTTTCTTCCTACTGAATCTAGTATGTTTCATTTGCAGTGCCCAAAGTGCGAGGACCCTACAGGTTTCTGCGCCCTCGGCGAGACGCCACACTTGTTCCTTCTCATCCTAACACAGCATTTTGAAACACGCACAGTATGTTCCTAGAATCCTCTTTTCTATCCGGGAGGGTGGGGTTTTTTTGAACATGCTGTGTTCTCATATTATTTTTCCTGCAGTGTATTATTTGCTCTGCTAGAATACATGTACTCAAGATGCTCGGCCTTGCCATAACTGAATACACTAGTTTAATGGTCACAGTGAAGACAAGCCATGGATATAAGTTCCGAGTTGGGTTCATGAACCAAGAAGATCGCTGCTTTTTTTATGGCCGAACTTGGATAAAATTTCTCAAGTGTTACGGACTGAAAGTTGGCGCATGAATGTTGATGGAAATAGCAGAACCTGGTCTCATCTTCACTGCGATCTTCCACCCCGACGTCGTTCCAATTGTTCATCCATGTTAGTTTTGTATCTGGTTCTTGCTTGTTGCCTCGATTACTTCTTAATCCACCTATTCTGTCTAACTAATCACAATTTACCTTTAGAAGTAGCAACGAATCTCTCACGAAGATGCTACTTCTAACTAATATTTTCTTATAATTGGTGGCACGTGTAGGTTTTTTCAGAGTTAAGCAGTCTGCTCATTTGTTACTCTATAATAACTCAGCTGTTACTAATGGCACTGAAGTTGACTGGATCGACATCCACAAGTTCCTACACTTTATTGATTGTCTTGAGGTCCTTGTGGGGCGTTTCAATGGTGAAAGGCCACGTGGGATATGTGTGCCACTGCTGCACTCGTTGAACAGGTCCAACTGTGTCGAGAAACTTATGGTACAAGTTGTTTTCTATTATATATGTTGTTCATAAACTATTGCTTATACACAGTTTTACAGCTGTGATCTTCTTGAAACAGGAACTGCCGAGTTCTATTGTTCCTATACAGATGCCTGACCATGGTTGGGTCAGACTTGCGCTTGGTCACAACATGATGTTTATGTCGACCTACTCAATTCCCCTTGGAGGTGAAAAGATACTTATTCATGGGTGGTCTCAAATAATGAAGGCCCGTCCATCTTGGAGATAAGGACAGAAGATTATGTTCATGCTTTTCCATGGCTCTAAAGCGAATATCCTGTTTATTGACCACGTTGCTTTCAGCTTTGGTTGTTAAGTGCCCCTGCTGGTTTCAGTTAAGTTTGTTAAGTACTCCTGGTGCTTTTACAGTCTGTCGTGTTTCTTTAGTCATGTCTTCCTCCAGCCGCCAAAACCAAACCAGCGCCGGCAGGGCCGCCTGCTTCCGCCTCCCACGGCTGGCTGTGCCTCAGCGCACGCGTCGCCGCCCCACCGTCTCCTAAATCGTTAACGCCGACGTCCTCCGCGCGCTTTGGTGCGCTCGCCACGGCGCCGCCCTCTCGCGTTGTCAACATGGTCAACAAACAACAGGAATCGGCAGAAGTACGTGGACAGGATGACAGTAGGGGCCCACCACGTCAGCGTATGGAAAAATAAAATGCTTCCTCCTAGTGTTTTCCTGACATCTGGGACCCACGACATTGTGAGCGTATATAGTCAATAAACAAGAGAACAACACAAGATCGGCTGACACCTGTGACGTAGCTACTCGAGCAGTATTTTTTTTGTTTGGTATTGTTAAGATGGAGCAGGGTTTGAACTGGGTTGTGGCCCGTCTAGCCCAGGCTTATATTTTATGTTCACCATGTGACCAGCCCAGCTTTTTTTCTTTGTGAAAATGAGCCTAGTTTATTTTTTCTGAAGAATAACCAATCCAGGCCTACTTATTTTTCTACGTCCTGATGGGCTGCAACTCTTTCAAGACGCCTGCAAATCTTGAAAGTAATATGAAATGGGTTGTAAATATAAAAACATATGACAAATTGGTAATTACTTTATAATTTCTGAATTGTTTCACATTTCAGATTCCTATTTCACTGGGCATTAACCTAATTTAAATATATCTTCAAAGTACTTTAAATCTGGCTCGACATTTCGGTATTAAAAATAGTTTGGAACCCACAGAAATATGCGAAATTGGCCCTGGCCAACCAAAAAAAACGACTGCAATAAATTGCATAAGAAGTTGCCATGAGCTATATATAAATTATTAAAAAAAAGGGAGTGGTCTGACTTGTGGGCCTGTTTAGTTGACGCGTATGCAAGATTTTTTTAGTTATTATATACGTCAACAAACGATTCTAGCAGACGTAACCGTTGGATGTCAATCCAACGGCCGTCGTGTTTCTTCAATCTCTGATCTTCTTGCTCCAGCCGCCAAAGCAGCGCCGGCGGGACTGCCTACTCCCGCCTCCCGTGGCCGGCTGTGGTGCCGCGCAGGCCTCAGCGACCCCTACTACTCCCACCACTGGCCAGGGCATCCCTCTACTCATCCACACCCCCTGTTATTCTGCAGCGACGTCAGCCTCACACCGCAGCCGAACCAGTGAACCCTCGTACTCCTCTCCGCGCGGGCTTCCACTGCCGCGTCTTCCCCGGCTCCGCGTCGTCCCCTTCCTAGGCCTCGCCGTCGTCCACCGCCGTGGTGCTATCGGCGCGGCGTGGTCAATGTGGTCAACGACCGACTTCCAACGGAAGAGTACTGTACGTGGAGAGGCTGACAGCTGGGTCCACGACAACCGCAAGGAAGTGCCTCCTTATTACGCGAAAAATAATTATTCCTCCACCTGACAGCAGGGACCCACCGGACGGGCCACCAGTATTTCGCGAAAAAACGTTTCCCCCTGACTGCTGGGACCCACAGGATGGGCCACCATAATTCGCGAAAAAAACGTTCCCCCCGCTGTCAGCTCGGACCCACCGGAAGTGCCTCCTTATTACGCACAAAAAAATAAATACCCCCCTGCTAGCTGGGACCCACCTTGGTGGGAGGCTGACTTGTGGGCCTACTAAGTTGACTGGGACGGAGGCCTTTGTCAACATTAGTCAATATATGAACGATTCTAACTCCAGTGACCGTAGGATGTCCATCCAACGGCCGTAGTGCTTCTTCAACCTCTGGTCTTCTTGCTCCAGCCGCCCAGAGCAACGCCGGTCGTGCCGCCTGCTCCTGCCGCCCGTGGCCGGCTGTGATGCCGCGGAGGCCTCACCGCCCCCTACTACTCCCATCGCTAGCCAGGCCATCCCTCTACGCAACCACACCCCTTGTTATTCTGCGGCGACGGCAGCCTCACACCGCAGGCGAACGAGTGAACCCTCATACTCCTCTACGCGTGGGCATCCACTGCCGCGTCTTCCCCGGCTCTGCGTCGTCCCCTTCCTAGGCCTCGCCGTCGTCCACCGCCCTGGTGCTCTCGGCGCGGCGTGGTCAACGTGGTCAAGGAATGGCTTCCATCGGACGTGGACTGTACATGGAGAGGCTGACAGCTGGGTCCACGGCCGCAGCAAGGAAGTGCCTCCTTATTACGCGCAAAATAATTATTCCTCCACCTGACAGCGGGGACCCACCGAACGGGCCACCGTAGTTCATGAAAAAACGGTTCCCCCTGACTGCTGGGACCCACCAGCTACATCTTCGCACGCAAGGAAGTGCGTCCGAAAAAAAAACGATTCGCCCCCCTGACTGCTGGGACCCACCAGCTACATCTTCGCACGTAAGGAAGTGCGTCCGGGCAAAAAAAATGATCCCCCCTGACTGCTGGGACCCAGCAGCTACATCTTCGCACGCAAGGAAGTGCGTCCGGGCAAAAGAAAAACGATTCGCCCCCCTGACTGCTGGGACCCACCAGCTACATCTTCGCAGGCAAGGAAGTGCCTGACAGTCGGGCCCACCTGGTCGAAGCGTACATAGCGTTGTCATTCTGGTCGCGAACGTGTACGTACATATATACTGGTCGATGTAGAGGCGCGCACGTGTCGTAGTAGAGGCGCGTACGTGTCGTAGTAGAGGCACGTAGCATGTACACGTACGTACATCGGCCAGGGTGCAAGAAAGAAAATACCACTGGTAGAAAAAAGGCCTTTAGTCCCGGTTCGCAAAGGCCTTTAGTCCCGGCTGTGCAACCGGGAGTAAATATGCGCGACTAAAGACCCCCCCCCTTTAGTCGCGCCTCTTACGAACCGCGACTAAAGGCTTTAGTCCCGGTTCTCGTGGCTAACCGGGACTAAAGGCCTCCTCCGCAGGTTTAAACCTGGTTTTTTTGCGATTTTTTTATTTTTTTTATTTTCAAATTTCTGAATTATTTTAACCTCTAATCTCTAATCACCACCCCTCATCACTGCTCAATTTATCCTCTAATCTCTAATCACCCCTCATCATTCCAAATCATCTAACTTCCCGGACGGTCACCCATCCTCTCACTACTCCAGCCTAAGCACGCTTAACTTCCGGGTTCTATTCTCCCTCGTTTCCAAGTCTGCACTTGTTGTTTTCCTGACAATAGTAGGATGTCAATTCTATTAACCCTCAGGAATTTAGCTTGAGCATGAAGTGACACATTTCACTGTTTGAGTTTGAAACTATTGTTTTAAAAAACAATAATTATTTAGTAACACTAATATTTCTGGAAAACTTAGTTTGACCATTGTTTGACCACTGTTTGAGCATAGTTTGACCAGATTTGACCAAAATTTAAAAAAACTGAAATAATTATTTAATAACACTAATATTCTAGAATAATTAGTTTGACCATTGTTTGACCACAGTTTGACCACAATTTGAATTTTTTTGAATTTTTTTGCCTCTCCAGATCTTAAAAGCCCCGTATCTATTTTTCTGTTAGGTTTTTGAGGATTTTGAAAATGTTTAACGGGGTTCCGCCGGTTAAAATTGGATGTAACTTTTCGAGTAGATGATTTTTCATATAAAAAACTTTTTCATCCGAGTTCGTATGCAAAAGTTATGCCCATTTTAAGAATTTCCAGAGAGATTTTGCAAATAAAGTCGAAATTCATATTTGTTAATTTTCCCAACAACTAGACCACATATCACATGAGAAACTTATTTTATTTTATTTTTTTGACATTTCCATCATTTTCTTTTGTTTTTTCTAAAACTGAAAAGGCGATCCGGGGGGGGGGGGGGGGAGGGGTAGAGTTTGAAAATGAGGCCTCAAATCCCTTTAGTCGCGGTTGGCCAGACCAACCGGGATTAAAGGTTAGACCTTTAGTCCCGGTTGGTCTGGCCAACCGCGACTAAAGGTTCGGGCCAGTCGAGATTCTGTGGTCCCTTGAGAACGAATGTTCTTCTGCTAACAGTTTTCGTACAAGTGAGACATTAAGGCATCGACACCGGCACCTGCTCCGACACCGGCACCAGCTCTACAAGGAGCACCATCTCCGGCAGCAGCAGCGGCTTCGGCACCTGCACCAACACTTGTACTTGCATCTGCTCCGGCCCGTGCAGTTGCACCGGCAACAGACTGGGCTGCAGTTCGCACTTCATATACCGAAGTCCTTACAAAAACCGACATGTCCACCTTCTTGGTAAGCATTGGCCGCCCAAGTGCTTCGTTCTTTTTTCTTTCCATGTTGTTTCACATGATTCACTGTGTTGATCTAACTGTTTGGGTATGTCTTCTTGTTTGCAAACAGAGAATTCCTAGAGCAACGAGGGAGTCGTTCAACAATCCGGGCGACCGCGGCCAAGTTTCTCTTACCATGCGCAGCCTTGGTGTGAATGAACCTGCTCAATATACCGTAAGTACAGAGGATGGTCGCATGATGATTGATCCTAAAGGATGGTCAAGGTTCAAATCTAAATCATATCTTGCGGTAGGGGATGATGTCAAAATCGAACTTTCTCGGCAAGGAGAGCTGGTCCAAATCAACTTTGAAATTCTTCAGTAGCAGCACGCAACTGCCGAACTGATCTATCCTCCGAGAGATTTTGATGTAATAATCTGGCATGGTGAAACAAGTGTCCTGTGTGTATAAGTAGTACGCAGTATTATTTATCACATGGTATATCGTTGATAGAATTGCAACTCTGATTGCTGGTTAGGAACTGTCGTTCGATTTCATTCCAACAGCTGCCGTGCTTTATTCAATTTTGTGTATTCGCCTTGCGACAGCATCTAAAACCAGCGCCGTACCGATCGCTTGCAATATGAAAAGCGCCGTACCAAACATGCAGGGTCGGCCTGCGGCCCAAAGTCCAGAACCGTGAGCCTATCTGAGTATTATATTCTCAGCTGAACCCCCATAAAAAAAGCTGAACCCCCATAATGCCCGTGCGTTGCAGAGGGAGTATATTTCTCGGCAAGGTGATCCTGTGATACAAAAGATTTGTATATTTCTTTACAGAGGGATATCTCTCTGTCAAAAAATATATTTATGTGTAACTAGTTACTCCTGTCTTTCTACTTCCTTTCGCTGATATGTGGGGCAACCGGCAACGGGGTCCACGTGCCATATGCACAAATTAGAGTGCACAACTTCACGGTAGACACACCCCGGTCATAGCGCCGCAGTAATGCCCAATGAGCCGTCAAATCACAACCCCCCTTTCCATCTTTAGCAGTAAGCTGGACGGACGAAGCGGCAATATTTCACTGGGCCTGAATCCCCTTCTCCCTCGTCTGCTTGTTCAGCGAAAACCCCCTCTCGGCGATTGCATAGGGTTTTCTCATGGAGAACCAGGTACGAATTCTTCATCCATCCCCGATAAATCCAAGTCCCTTGGTCGCAGGTAATCCTAGGATGGCAGCCGCCGCCGTTGATGCATTTTTCTTCCTACTGAATCTAGTGTGTTTCATTTGCAGTGCCCAAAGTGCGAGGACCCTACATGTTTCTGCGCCCTCGGCGAGACGCCACACTTGTTCCTTCTCATCCTAACACAGCATTTTGAAACACGCCTCAAATCCCTTTAGTCGCGGTTAGCCAGACCAACCGGGAGTAAAGGTTAGCCTTTACTCCCGGTTGGTCTGGCCAACCGCGACTAAAGGCCTTCGGGCCAGCCTGAGGACCTTTAGTCCCGGTTGGCCAGGCCAACCGGGACTAAAGCCCCTCCCGTCCGCCAGCTGTCGACCGAGCGCGCTGGGCCCAGATAGTTGGTCGCGGGTCTCCTCCCGAATCGCGACTAAAGACCCCTTTGGTCGCGGTTCGATTATTTTAGCGACTAATGGGGGCATATGGAAGCCTCTTTTTCTACTAGTGTACGGCCACGTACGTACATACGGGCAGGGTCTCGAATGCCTACTCGCGGATACGTACGGCCAGGGCTCGTGTACATGGCTGGGTCGGAACGGAGAAACAGCGTCGTCGTTGTGTTCATGGGGAGGCAACGGAATGCGTCGTGTTCATGGAGAGGCAACGGAATGCATCGTGTTCATCGGGAGGCAACGGAACGCGTGGGAGCCAACCGGCTGGGTCGGAACGGAATGTGTGGTCGTGTTCATCGGGAGGGCTTGTACGGAACAAGCAATGGAAACGAGGCCTGGCATACCGCAAAACGGAGGAAACGGCCTTGTGTTCGACCGGCCACGTTCGAAACGGGATCCTGTTCATTGGGAGGGGTCTGGCGTACCGCAAAACGGAGGAAACGGACCTCCTACGGTCGAAACGGGGGTCCAGTTGATTAGGAGGGGTGTGGCGTACCGCAAAACGGAGGAAACAGACTTGTGTTGGAGCGCTACGGTCGAAACGGGGGTCCTGTTGATCGGGAGGGGTGTGGCGTACCGCAAAACGGGACTCCACGGGATACTGTTCATCTCCACCGTCGACCTCCTCCAGCCTCCACGGGCTCCTGTTCATCCATCCTCCACCGCGCGCTACTCCACTGGCTACTGTTCAACCACCCCTCCACCGTCTACTGTTCATCCAGCCCTTCACACCACGGGGTCCTGTTCAACCACCCCTCCACGGGAACCCCTCCACCGTCTACTGTTCATCCAGCCCTCCACACCACGGGGTCCTATTCAACCACCCCTCCACGGGCACCCCTCCACCGTCTGCTGTTCATCCAGCCCTCCACACCACGGGGTCTTGTTCATCCAAAGGCAACGCAACCACTCACTGTTCATCCAACCCCCCTCCCCCCCGCAACGCTCACTGTTCATCCAATCGATCGGCTTCAGTTAGCAGCAGTAGCGAAGGAATCGCTTGATCAGATTCAGTTAACAGCCATCGATCGATCGCTCGGGTTCAGTAACGCGTAGCCTGCAGTGCAATCGCTCGGGTTCAGTTAGAGCCCAACGCCTCGCTCCGGTTCAGTTAGAGCCAACGCCTCGCACACACGCGCGTACGTGTACGAGAGAAACGCGCATCGCTCGGCCCCTGACCTCCCAACGTAACCGGGAACTCCCCGAAATTTTCCTCCCCCTCGCTTCTACCACGGTTTTTTCCGTCATGGACGGCCCAAAGAATGTCATGCAGCTGCGTCTCCGGCCCGCCCAGGACGAAAAGCTCATTTTCTGTCATGATTTTTTGTCATAGAAGTAGGAGCCCACCACATCTATGATGATACCGGGTTTTGTCACAATTATCGTCATAGAAGTGTCATATGCATGACAGAAAAAAAATCCGTTCGGCCCAAAATATCACGGATGTGTCTTTTTTTTGTAGTGCTAGCCTGCCTCCCATGAAGAGATGGATGGTGATGCATAGCCGACCAATCCCGGTGCCGCGTCAAAGTGCCTCCACGACTTCCACAACAACCCTCGTCGACGACTACCGCGACAACAGGAAAAGTGTGCAGCTCAGATCCGGTCATAACAACGATGACCTGTGCAAAAGTGTATGCGGCGGAGGTCGCTCCAGTCCGTGAACTGGCTGTGCTGGTCAGATCCAATTGGTGGTGCTCTTTGGACCGACCAGCCTGCAACACTTACAACTTTCGGGTCCGGCATCCAAGACCGCGACAGCGGAAGCCCACGGCATCAAGATGAGCTGTGGCTCCTGACGCGGCCCAGACCACCTACATTGCAAATTAGGTGAAGAACAAAGTCTCAGCGGCGGTTGATTTGCACTCGAGAAGGGGCCTCCGTGGGAGCAAGCAAGAGATGGGAAGAGAAGGAGGCGGGGGCGGCCGCCTGTGGAGGTGGTGAGGGGGAGAGTAGGATGGGATGGCTGCGGAGGAGAAACCATAGTCGTTCCACGAGTCACCACGAGAACATGAGGCGGGTGTCTGTCAACAAAAGATGTGTTGCTCTAACAATAGAATTTAACAAGTAATCCAAAAGAATAAGCTAATAGTATTTGATACATCGATTTTATCTTAAACATGGTTGACTACACTAGGAGATGGAAGGAAAAACACATGGTACACTATATTATATAATGCGATTTATATGTGTAAAATAGAAGACAACCATGTATTACTAATTCTAGAGAAAAACCAAATATAAATATAAATATTTTGAATGTTCTTTTTTATCATTACTTCCCTGTCGAGTCTGTAGATCTTATTGTTATGAGATACGATGCTTTAAATTTCCGTTATTGCTATGGAAATGATATTTTTTATATGAATTTTAATAAGAAACACCATGAGCACCAATTATTTTGCTTTGGATTAAGCATATGGTCATTGTGGGGAAAAGTTGTTTAAAGTTCTCATAGAAGGCATAAACACCTAATCATCAATTGGTACATCTCATCTATAATCTATAATCTATAATAACTAAATAGTTCATCCCCACTAACTATTTCTCTCAACATGCAAGCTATACACATCAGCACACTTCTAGCTGGTCCACGTCATTCATTCATCCACGTCTACCTATTCCTCCGAGTGGCACATCAATCAATTTTCAACCAAACAAAGCAACAACATGAATTGGTATGGTCGTTGCATGCATCGACAATGCACCTATGTAGTGTCGTCTCCCTTCCCATTCCACGCATTCATTATTACCATCCGATTCAGCTCTCGCCATGTTGACGCTCAAAAGTGGCACGATCATAAAGAGTAGCTTGAAGCTATGTCAAGATTAATTTAAACCTATTGTTGAAAGTCACCATGGGATGGCACTCTTCGAGAAGATCAAGATGGATATGAAGATGGCCTAAAACGGAGCTCGGATGCAAAAGTTATGACAAGTTCAGAGATGCTCATGTTGACACCAGATTAAAGAATGGCTTGAAACCCAATTAAGATAGCCTCAAATAGAAAAAGTTTCAACATGATAGTTGGGCGTCTCGTCGAAGCGGTTGATTTTCATATAAGAAACGTATCAATCGGAGTTCGTATGCAAAAGTTAGAGCCGAAAATGCACGGCTACATCAGGATGGCTGGACACTCGGGGAATGATTATCCGGGTTTTGGATTTCTCCGAGGATGGCCACACTCCGGGGATGTTTGTCCGGGTTTTGGATTTTTCTGCCGCAGATTTCGGAAAAGAGCCGAAAACTCCCTCAAGATGGCCTCTGCTAAAAAAACGTTCAACATGAAAGATGTTCGTATCGTCGAAACTGTCAAGATTGCTTTTGGGCTCGTTTCCATCCGAGGTCGTTTACTGCCTCAAACATGGGCCGCAAGATGCAGCCAGGTTGTAAACCGAACAGTTTTGGAAAGTCCGGATTCCGTATTTGACTAGGGTTTTGCATGTGGATCCAAGCCTTTTCCTTGCACGGGAAGTGCAGACGCCTCTTATATACCTAAGGGAGTGATGGCCGATTGAACAACAACACACAATCGACATAATCATCTACCACTTTTTATCTTTTATCTTCTCTCCTTAACCCTAGTTCTTCTTCTTCCTCGTTCTTCGTCTGTTCTTCTTGTTGCAGGGCGGCGAATCTCGAGGCCCCAGGGGCGATCAGGTCGACCTAGGGCAGCCCATAGCCACCGCGCGCCCTGACGGGGTCCCTCCCGGGCGTGTGGGGTTTCGGGTCCTCAAAAGCACCCGCCGGATTGCCTGCGTACCGCGCTTCCGGCCGGGTCTCCTTCGACGTGAGCTGCGGTGCATCACCCCCGGCGTCGAGGGTACACGGTGATGTCTTCATGTGCGAACACACTTTTTGGCGACTCCGCTGGGGAAGAAGCTTTGAACGCTCTCCGACCCGTTCTTGCTACAAAGAGATCGTCATCTAGGGTTTGCAATCTACAAAGGTAACATGAATATCCAATTCACTTATGTAGATGCAAATAATGCATATGTTGTTTCTAGATCGTTTAATGAGCATAATGTATCGGCTAGCCCTAGCTTTATCAATCATGCATCTAATTATGTGCAAGAGCCAATGCAACAAAATCTTCATGCTTCTATCTCATATAATTTTAGCAACATGCAACATATGTATACCAACTCCCATGTATCGGCAACCCCACAAATCCATATGCCGATGAACAACATGATGAGTTTGGTTAATCAAGTTGAAACACCCTATGTAGGAACTTTCAATAGCATGCAACAAAGTGTTTCACCTTTTTATTCATCGGCAACTAACTTGCAACATCTTAATCCAAACATGCCGGTGGATAGGGGAATTGGCCATGCTACTACTAGTTATTTGGCCAATTACCCTCAAACATCATATGCTACACCTCATGCTACTAATTTTTTGGCACCATACGCAACTGTTGATGTCCATAATTTGGCCCCGCACCTTCATGGTCATGGCCGAATAAGTGAAACTTCTCCAGAAGCACAAATGCCTTCACCTACTACCGTGGCATATCGTGTCCCCCCTACACAATTACAGAATTTCGGCAACATCTCATTGCCGAAAGATTCTAAAAGCATCGGGGGGCAACCATATCCAGACTGGGTAATTGCGAACAAGCTTACATTCTCTTGGGATTTGTGCAACGCTATTCGTCAGGAAGTAATAAAGGGCGGGAAGCCTCATGATTTTGCTCCTGTAAAACCTAGAGTTGTGCAAATGATGCATTCACCCAATACTGTAGCATCCAATGTACCCCCTAAACAATTGCATAGTTTCAGCAACTCATTGCCGGAAGAGTCTCCAAGTATTGGGGGGAAATCTCATGAGGAGTGGATGGAAATTGAGATGAAAAAGTTTAAAGCTCGCCAAGCTGAGATGTGGGCTAAAATTAGACAAGAGCGAGAAGCTTTGGAAATTCAAAAGGATAAAAGTATTGATTCGGGTAACAAAGAAAATCCAGTTATTAAAAAAGACGAATCAAATAGTATGTGTACCGAATCTATTGAAGAAAAAGAGGATGCCAAGGCATTGGAGAGTCAGTCAAAAGCGGAACAAAGTATCATTCAACTTACACCACCGGCATGCTCTTCCAACATATTCAAAGAGGTATGTGTAGCAAGTGATTTACCTATTTTCAGATTTGGTCGCAACTTTATTGTTGATGCATCTATTAGAAAAATCTTATAAGTAATTTTGAAAGACCAATGATGAAGGGAAATTTATTTGTTAGCAATAAAATTGTTACAAAGCATATCGGTCAATATATTGTACCATGTAAAGAGACCGATAGTGACTTATTATTGCAGTCAAAGCTTTTCCCATTGCTTTATTTGAAGTTCATATCTAATTGCGTAGCTTTGCTTGCTTCATACTTGGCTTACACTTGGTACCAATTGAGACATGTATATTCTAACTATCTTCGTTTCAAAAATTTAAAGCCAAGGTTAAATTCTATTGAGAAAACCGATGTTGATGTAATATCTTATCCAAAGACATCGAAGATAGAGTGCAAAACACAATGCATAGCCGAATGGGAAGACTCCAAATCTGAACCATTCATGTGCTTAGTTACAAAGCCGTTCTCACAACAAGATCGACTCAAGAATAAGAAGTATACCTTCAATTCAAACATGTGTGATCAAATCTTTGATCTATTGTTGACAAATAATTATATTAGAATTCTTGATCGCCATGTTGAGCCATCTATCCAAGGACAAATGTATTGCAAATTGCATGATTCATTCAAGCATACTTTTGAGGATTGCAACATGTTTCGTCAAATAGTTAAATCGGCCATGGAAAAAAGACGATTGAAGTTTGTTGAAACACCAAGAGATGACCAGTCTATTCCGATTGGTCTAGATGGCAAAAAGTTTTGCATCGGCTACTTCAAGACGATCCATTTAAAGAGAAGGTAAAAACTGCAGGTGATGGGATCAAGCTTTCAAGTAAAGAAGTTGTTGAAGAGAATAATAAACATAATCTTGAGGACGATAATTCCATCAAAGCTGCAATGGAGACGCCAAAGACTGGGGGCAGCAAGCAAATCAAATGATCGATGAAAGCAAACCAAAAGAAAACAAAGGCCGAAATAAGCGCAAGTGTAAGAGATAAAAAATCACCTTCGCTCAACTATTGGATAAATATCAAAAGAAGAGTGAAGAGAAGAATGCTTATCGGCCAAATCATGCAAAGAAACCAAGATTAGCCCCAAGGCGCAAATATGAGGATCGGTATTGGCAAAGTGAGACTTTTAATGCAACATATTCATATCCTTATTTTGGGCCGCCAATGCCAATGTCGTGGATGCCTCCCTATGCTCATATAGAAACATATCCATCATGGGACAAGTATGATACAAGGGCACATTCTCCATCTTATTTTAGACCATATCACCAACATTATGCAGCTTCGAGAGGATCAACATTTGAACAATCACATGTTAAAGACCGTTTCAATCATAAGGAATCGATGGAGAACTCAAGGAAGAAGAAAGAGGTGGTGAAGCAAGTTTACCGTGTTAAAAGAGATGGTTGTAAGAGTGCAACTTCAGATTTGATCTCAAATGAAAAAGAGCCAATTAAAGTGTTGACATTGGCTACTAAAAGCAATGAGACGAAGCAACAAATTATTGAGAGTCAAAGTGCCAAATCTGAAGAAAAGAAGTTGAGAGTGCACAAGGTAAAACAAGAATTGCCATTGCTTCAAAAAAAAATCGCATCCGGGGTGCCCACTCGGCTTATCATATTGGCAAAGAAGAAATTACAAAACCTTAGTGCACAAGAACTTGAAGAAAGGGGAATGGGTTCCCAAAGGAAGTGCTCAGAATAAGAATTATGTGCAAGCTTCCATTACAAGAAGTGCAACAAAGGTGAAAAGGGGAAAGAGTGAAAACTATGAAGGACCAAGCCGAAGGTTTCAGCATCTTCGGTCTACACATTATCCATATTGTTCCACTATGCCATTAACGCCTATGCCATGGAATTCGTCATCAGGTATGATTGGTAACCCTCAATGGGCTTATTTTAATCCATGGATGCAATATAATTTCTTACATCATGAAAGGGTATTACCAAGTCACTATACGTTTGATTAGCTACAAGTTTATTGCTGATCCAAAGGGCAGAAATACTTGATTTGTCATTTCATTTTTTTGTTTCGGCTATATGTGCTTTGAACGAAGTTTACATGGTAATGGCCGATATTTATCTATCGTCCTAAGAGTATGTCAATGCATGGCCGGTGTAGTATTCTAACATCGTCCTTAGTTCGATTGGAGAGCGAGACAAGGTACGTGCTCATGGAAATTTATATTTATTTTTGAATGGAGTTGAGACATAATGACCGATGTCATTGAATACATGCTGCATAAACCAATTCATAGTTACAGAATTGGCTAGTGGGCTTATACTTTGTTTGGATATGATTTGGCTTATGCATCTTTGAGATCTATAAGAGGCCAAATCGTAGCTGATTTTATTACTGAACATCGGATTAATGACATGCATAATATTGATATTAGCCTTGTCTCTTTAGTACTATGGAGATTATGTTTTGATGGTTCAATTCGTAGCAATGGCCAAAGTGTTGGTGTTGTTTATATATCTCCTGATGGTACTATTTTTGAAGCCTCATGCCGCTTAGAATATTTTTATGCACAGTTAATCAAAGCCGAATATGCATCGTTATTCGGATTGTATCTTTTACTTGCTATAGGTGCTATACATATTGAGGCTTCCAGTGATTCGTTATGAGTAGTGCAACAAATATCCAAGGGTTATCAATGTTTTGACGAATCACTTATAGTTTATATTAGGGTATGTCTAGATGCAAAATTTACCTTGAGGTGCTTTAAAATTTTTCATATATTTAGACATGACAATTTGAAAGAGTTGGCACAGCAAGCATCCGGGTACTATGTTAATCATGGTGTATTGCATTTCTCTCAATAGCCGATGCTTCGTCTTGTCAACATAGGTAAGGCCAAACCGAAGTCCACAGCTTCGGCCAGTAAAGAAATTTTAATGTAGGCGGAAGGAATGATTGGAGAAAGTTTATTGTTGATTATCTACAAAATCCTAGCAAAAGGGTGAACAATATGATTTGGAGGATGACCTTGAGATACATATCCATGGAACTTTGTCATCGGATTGTTAATGAAGTTGAGAAGGTTTCGCCCAAGTTTGCATCAAGCATTCAAAAATGATAATGGCTGATATATAATTATTTCCCTAAGCATATAAATGGCCGATGGAGTGTTGACATCGTCCTTAGAACCAACAAGGTACAAGTTATTTTTCGGCACGCTAGCTTTGCCGAACAGGGGGCATGTGTTGACGCTCAAAAGTGGCACAATCATAAAGAGTAGCTTGAAGCTATGTCAAGATTAATTTAAACCTATTGTTGAAAGTCACCATGAGATGGCTCTCTTTGAGAATATCAAGATGGATATGAAGATGGCCTAAAACGGAGCTCGGATGCAAAAGTTATGACAAGTTCAGAGATGCTCATGTTGACACCAGATTAAAGAATGGCTTGAAATCCAATTAAGATGGCCTCAAATGGAAAAAGTTTCAAAATGAAAGTTGGGCGTCTTGTCAAAGCGGTTGATTTTCATATAAGAAACGTCTCAATCGGAGTTCGTATGCAAAAGTTAGAGCCGAAAATGCGGCTGCATTAGGATGGCCGGACACTCCGGGAATGATCATCCGGATTTTGGATTTCTTCGAGGATGGCCCGACACTTCGGGGATGTTTGTTCGGGTTTTGAATTTTTCTGCCGCGGACTTCGGAAAACAGCCAAAAACTCCCTCAAGATGGCCTCTGCTAAAAAACATTCAACATGAAAGTTGTTCGTCTCGTCGAAACGGTCAAGGTTGCTTTTGGGCTCGTTTCCATCCAAGGTCGTTTACTGCCTCAAACGTGGCCCGCAAGGTGCAGCCAGGTTGTAAACCGAACAGTTTTGGAAAGTTCGGATTCCGAATTTGACTAGGGTTTTGGATGTGGATCCAAGCCTTTTCCTTGCACGGGAAGTCCAGCCGCCTCTTATATACCTAAAGGGGTGATGGCCGATCGAACAACAACACACAATCGACAAAATCATCTATCACTTTTTATTTTTTATCTTCTCTCCTTAACCCTAGTTCTTCTTCTTCCTCGTTCTTCGTCTGTTCTTCTTGTTGCAGATCGGCGAACCTCGAGGCCCTAGGGGCGATCAGGTCGACCTAGGGCAGCCCATAGTCACCGCACGCCCTGACGGGGTCCCTCCCGGGCGTGTGGGGTTTTGGGTCCTCAAAAGCACCCGCCGGATTGCCTGTGTACCGCACTTTCGGCCGGGTCTCCTTCGACGTGAGCTGCGGTGCATCACCCCCGGCGTCGAAGGTACACGGTGACATGTTCGTGTGCGAACACGCCAGTGCATCATTTATCCCCTTGCATGTGTCTTCTTCTCTCCCACTCCATTTCCTCCCTCTCCGTTTTGCCCATCTCTCCTTCCCAGTTGTCCTTAGCGAGCGAGCAACCTTCACGTCAGCTGCGTTGCCTTCATGCCAAGGAGACGACGACCAAATCCCTGCTCTCGCTGCAGCTAGAATTATTACTTAAGCAGCTCACCTAAGATGGCAGACTCGCCGTCGTTTTCGGTGGGAAGCCAGATGAGGAAGACGGGAGATGGCGCCATTGCATGGTGATGTCGGGATCGCTCTCGCGGATCACCAGGACGACGGCCAGCTGGCGCAGCGTTGACGCGGCGATCAATACTGCGGCGGGCTTCGGAGGTGCTCGCGATGTTCCCTGCACAGCTACCGCCTATAGTCCCCATGCGCCTGGTGGCCGCCATGTCCAATCTCCCCGGCCAAGTATGGCAAGGCCGCGGTCAAAAAGTTATGAGGCATAATCTAATAATCTAGCGGATTTCTATTTCAATATTGATCCGGAATTGTTTTCACATATAAAAGTTTTTTTTGCGTGGACACATATTGTAATTCAGGTTAGCTCGGGTGGTAATTTTGTTTGAACTATCTCTTATGTAGCTTTTTTTTTTAGAAAAGGAGGATGACCCCCGGCCTCTGCATCTGGGAAATGCATGCGGCCATTTTACTGATTATTCTCGAGGACCTTACAAAGTAGTACAATAATATGCCTGAATCCGCCATCTTGGCAACATATGCCGCTACTCCTATCCATATGATGAAGGGGTGCAAGCTGGGCCACATACCCAGGCCTCTCACCTAAGCCTAACATCTAAAGCTGGAAGCCCCGACCGAGCCACATACCGGGTCCGGGGCACAATCCAGTCCGACGCACTCACATGTGTCGTCGCCACCATCTTCCACTTGTCAATCTTCAGAGCAGATTGAGGTACCAACCTTGGCAGGTTCCTCCGCTATCGACGCCACCATGACGCCAAATGACGACCACCACCTATGCCAGTCCATCTCCAAGCCGAAGGAGCGCTACCACAAGATGAAGACCGGCGGCAGAATAGATGAAACGTTGCACACATTGCCGCCGCCAAACACCTCACACGCACCGCAACGCGCCCACCGTGATTCCGGGAACCCGAGGCGACGCCTTCAAGAAGGAGCACGACGAGGGTACGTCGCCCACAAGGGGAACTAGAGCTTTCGCCCAAAAGAAGAGCACAGTGAAAGATGGGAGCGGACTTCGACAAGGCCTCCAAGAAGGGAACCGACGCCCAGCAAAGGCGCCGCCATTGTCATGGCCTCCGCCGACGGCGGTCCCGCCCCCATCCCATCCACTCGGCCAAAGCTGGCCAGAGGAGCGCACGCAGCTGAAGAAGGCGTTCGACTTCATCGAAGCAGGCATGCCGGGTGACGGGGCACCCCGACCCATTGTAGTAGACGTCCACCGAGACCTCGCCGCCCGCACGGCCAAAGTCGCGGACCACCAACACCCACGGCCGTCGCCCGCCAAAGAGGCAACGCCGTCCGCACCGCCCGAGGCCGCCGCCCGGCATCCACCCACCGCACACATCCCGTCAAAACATGGAGAACGACCCGCACCGCCACCATCAGGGAGCACCACACCGCGAACACCCAAGCCGGGCAAGACGAGGCAAGGCCACGCTGGCCAGATCCGGTGGATCCGGCGAACCCCGGCCCACCAGCCGCCAGATCGGAGATGGCTCCAATCCCAGGGCCGAGGCGGCCGTATCTGACTGGCGGAGCCGTCCCCGGCGACCAGGCGTGGGACGACAACGCCGGCGGCAGCCGCCGCAGAGGGCCGGCCTCGGCGGCCACCAGGGAGCAGGGGAGCGCGCGGCGGCGCCCGATGCGGGGTGGATGGACCTCCAGAGGTCGAGGCGGGCGCGCGGGGAAGCCCCCGCCGCCGCCTACCGCCGCGCGGGCAAGCCCGACGACGGCTGCCGGCGGCGGCGACCAGCTTATGAGTTGCCTACTTGCCACTCGGCAAGTTAGTACAGCAGGCATTGAGTTCTGGAGTCATGGCCATATGCAGACTAATGTAATTTCGTTTTATGATGAGAGGTTGGTTTATCAGGTTCTTTAGGTATTTTGGAACGAAGGCATCTGCTGCCAGAGTTGATCATCAACGCATTAGCTTGAGGTTTATTTCTACAACCAAACGTCAGTAGAATCATTTCTGCATACTGAAACAGTCCTTTGTATTATCTACTAGTGTGTTCAGAGCTTATGTTTCGTTTTGTTTCATTGATGCATTCTTCTTTGTATAATTATATCCAATGAAAAAAATAGCGCGCTACAGCAAAATAGCGGCGACCTCAAAATATGCTATTAGCGTGCTATATCGCACTATAGCGTGCTATTAGCGAGACATTGTATACCGATATATTTAGCGAGACAATTCTCAATACGCTATAGCGTGCTATTAGCGACGCTATAGCGCGCTATTTTTTTCCAGTGATTATATCAAATGTTGCCACTTCAGCATGAAACATCACTGAATTTGTTTGTGGCAAAAGCACTTCTAAATTGGTGTACACTTCCGTTTCAAATAAGTACTTTGTTGCGCATTCAAGTTAAAGTTCAAAAGATAAATTGATGTACTTCTGTTTTTTATTTATGAAGTGTGTGCTTTTCTGAACTGGCATATGATATCTCATGTTCAATTATTTGCCTTCTACCATATCAAATGGGTGCAAGATCATCACCGTGGCAGTTGAGTTTGCACAAGCAGCATCAAGAAGATCCAAAAATGACTATATAGGACATTATAAAAATTGTATTACCATTTCCCACAGACAGTGACAAAGTGTGAGGGATGCACATAAATATCTTAATGTGCATACATGAACTTAATTGGTTCTTCTTAATACATAGATTCTACAATAATTTCATGCAGCAATGCACGGGGTTTCATCTAGTTTTCTTAGTAGACAACTTCCAACAGGTTGAGATTTATGAACCTAAATATATTGCAATATTTTCATAATTGCAACTGTATAAATTATAAGCAGTAGATCATGATAATTCTAAATAAAACCTAGCTAAGAAATAATGACTAGATCTACCTAAACATGTCACAATCAATGGGTCTCTATCACCATACCTAAGTGCACCACTCTATTACGACACTCAACCCTTGAAGTTTAGCAAGCAATGGTCTTCATGTAATGTTCTGATTAATGTACCCATTCAGTGGACCCTCTTTAGATTGCTATGTTTACCAAGAACATTTAATGCCCGTATTTAAAAACATTTAAGCTAAGTCTTACATAACGCGGCAACGCTGTCGAACACCATGCCACCTCACTCCGCCACTATATTTGTATTTCTAATCTAGTGTATTAGTTATCGCTTAAATGATTAAATAATATAATTTCAAAGTCACTTCAGAATTGCATTATAAATTTTAGTAAACATATCTATTGAATTTCGAAATGTATATTTCATTAATATAGGGCAGTTTGAAAGCATGATTAATGCATTATATATCAATATATATACAAACAGGTAAACGTTTGAAGGGAAAGTGATAACCCCCCGAGTGCAAGGAATTGTCTGCTACTTGTAAACTGCGTTGGGATTTCCTCGAAGAGGAGGGGTGAAGCAGTACAGTAGAGATGATTATTTCCTGTAGTGAGAAGTAAGGTTATCGAACCAATAGGAGAACCAAGCAAACTCCCCTAAGAAGCACCTACACACAAACGCAAATATTTGCACTCAACACGGTCAAAAGGGTTGTCAATCCCCTTGAACTCGTTACTTGTAAGGATTAATTATGATAGTGGTAGATAGATAGATAAATTGCAAAGTAAAATAATAGTAAATAAATTGCAGCAAGGTATTTTTGTTCTATTAATATGTAAAAGTAGACCCCGGGGGACATATTTTCACTAGAGGGTTCACTCTCGAACACATGGCATACAGTGGGGCCATCATTTTCACTAGAGGCTCTCTCTCCAACACATAGCATACGGTGGGTAAACAAATTACTATTGGACAATTGATAGAAAAGCGCATAGTTATGACCTTATTCATGACAATAATCACACATATAGGCATCACGTCCGTGACAAGTAGACCAACTCCTGCCTGCATCTAGTACAAGTACTCCACCAGTTGACCGCTGTCCAGCATGCATATATGGTATTAAGTTCATGACAAATAGAGTAGCGCTTGAAGCAAGATGACATGATGTCGACAAATTAAACTCAAGCAATATGAATAATCCCCATCGTTTTACCCTTAATTAATGACAACAATACAAATACGTGCCTCGCTACCCCTTTCGTCACAAGGTGTGGACACCACAAGATTGAATCCATCATCAATCACCTCTCTCACTGAAGATAAATCAATCTAGTTAGCCAAACCAAACGGATAGAGCAGAGAGAAATACAAAGCTATCATAATCATGCATTATAAACTTCAGAAAAGAGTCAATTACTTTCAATGAATAATCTGATCATAAATCCACAGTTCATCGGATCTGAACAAACACACTTCAAAAGAAGATTACATCGAATAGAACTCCAAGAAGATCAAGGAGAACAAGGTATTGAAGATCGAAGAGAGAGAAGAAGCCATCTAGCTACTAGCTATGGACCTGTAGATCTGTGGTAAACTACTCACGCATCATCAGAAGGCGGCAAGGATAATGTAGAAGCCCTCTGCGATTGATTCCCCCTCCGGCAGAGTACCGGAAAAGGCGTATAGATGGGATCGCGGGAGAATAAAAGCTTCTGGCGGCGGAAAAAGTGTTTCACGTTGCTCTTTGGTTTTTTTGGGAATATTTGGGAATTTATAGAGTTCGAATTAGGACAAATGGAGTTGCGGGGGGGGGGGGGGGGGGGGGGGCACGAGCTCAGGGGCGCTACCCCCCAGGGCGCGCCTGGTGAGCTCGTGGTTCTCCTGTTGCTCTTCTGGCCTCCTCCCAAACCTTGTTGGGTGACCCAGCAAAAATTCCCAAAACACACACTAATGTTTCATCGTGTTTGGACTTTGTTTTGTATTGATTTTCTGAAAAGCCGAAACAAGCAAAAAACAGGAACTGACATTGGACACTGGGTTAATAGGTTACTTCGAAAAGTTGATATAAAATAGTATGAAAATGCATATAAAGCTTCCAAGATTGATAATATAATAGCATGAAACAATCAAAACATAATAATATCCATGAATATAAGAAACATAATAATTATTTTTCAAAATATATGATCTTTAACGAATGTTATCCCCACTCATTTTACTATCTTAGCATGGCATGACTCTGCCTTCACTGCATACATATAAATCATGAGCACCTCGGTGTCAAACCAGACAATTGGATCGTACTTCTAACGCGCTTCAACATTTTCAACTTCACGCAATACATGAGCGTGAACCATGGATATAACACTATAGGTGGAATAGAATGCGGTGATTGAGATTAATAAGGGAAGTCAAAAATGAAAGTCTCGCAGCAACTAGGCGGATCAACGGGCTATCAAGATGCCCATCAATCGATATCAATGGGAGGAGTAGGGATTGCCATGCACCGGATGCACAAATAGCTATATGTGTATAAAAGTTGAACGGAAACTAAGTGGGTGTGCATCCAACTCGCTTGCTCATGAGACCTCGGGCATTTGAGGAAGGTCATTATTGAAATATGCAAGCTAAGTTCTATAACGAAAAATTCCCACTAGTATATGAAAGTGATAACTCAGGAAACTCCCTATATGAAGAACATGGTGCTATTCTGAAGCACAAGTGTGGAAAATAATAGTAACATTGCCCCTTCTCTCTTTTTCTTATTTTTTTGTTGGGCTCTTTTCGGCCTTTTTTACTTTTTTCTTTTTATTTTTCGTCTGGAGTCTCATCCCGTCTTGTGAGGAAATCATAGTCTCCATCGTCCTTCCCTTACCTCTCTCAAACAGAGATCCAATCTCTGCAACCTCTCTCAAACAGATCCACCATTTCCATCCCTCATACGAGGCCACATCAATACAACACGACATGCATGATATAGAGTATTACCTGACCATGACGGCATGAATCTGTGTAAATCAGTGTCCTTTGTGTACGAGTAAATCGCCAAAAACCACCACAATTGCGTGTGTCAGTGCGAAAACCCACCCTTTACATAAAATCGGTGTTTTCGGCAAACTTTTATGAAAACGGTGATTTTCGCACAGACAGACGCAATTGTGGTGGTTTTTTACAATTTACTCTTTGTGTACTCCAATCTGACCCTCTATGCGCGCTGCCCAATTTATAAATATAAGAATGATTGAAATATTTGATGTCAGAAGAAGGATACAAATGTTTATTTAAATCTCATTAAAACTTACATAACTTAAAAGAAAGATATGATACAGGTGAGAAAATTTAAAGTGCAATTTTATTCGGTACGGTATATATTGGATTTGTATACATTGACTATATATGTATGGTGAACTCCTTGTTCACGGCATTCATTCTTCATGCATGGTGGTATGGGTAGATGTGCATGCACTAGAAACGTGCAAGGAGGTGCAAGTTCATGTGCATGTGTATGGCGGCCAACTCCCGTCGGAAGGCATCGGCATGCTCCGGCTTGACGCAGAGGGACACGACGTTGACGCCGTCCTTGCCCTTGCATGGCGGGCACAAGATGCAGATGTTCATGGCCGTCCGCTCTGGTGGTGACGGCGGCGGCACCACCCGCACCGGCCCCCCACGCCCAAAGTCCACAGCGTTGAGCCCAAGGTTCCTCAAGCTCGTCACAACAAGCTGGTTGTACTTCGGGGGGGCCACCTGCTGTTGTTGATCCCCACCGCCGCCGTTGTTGGTGAGTATGTCCGGTATCTTCTCCTTGGCGAGCCTGATGAGCTTCACCAGGTCCTTGATGTCGCTGCTGGCCACCATGCCGCTCTGCGCCTGGACCGGCTGCCCCATGACGCAGTTGCCGTAGTAGCCGCGCTTTGCACGTACAAGCCCCCGCATGTTGCTGGAGAAGACGAGGGGCGCCGGCGTGTCGGGGTCGGAGATGACCGCGCGGGTGCGGCACTGCCAGAGCACGGCCGCGACGGCATCGAACACCGTGCAGTCGCCACCGCACTCGGCTTTGATGCAGCTGATGAAGCTCCATGAGATGGTGACGTCGATGCTCGCCTTTTCCACCATCCCGGCGAGCATCCGAGTCCTCATCGCGGTGACGAACGGCGGTGGGAGGCGCGGGAAGGTGCATTCGGCTTCGGACCTGACCGGAAGGACGGACGGCGCTGGCATCCCTCGGGCGAGCTCGCCGACGGCCTGCAGAAACTGCACCATCCCCGCGGCGTCGGCCAGGACGTGGTTCCACGTCACGCCCACGACGAACCCGCCGCAGGCGAACTCGGTCACCTGCATCAGCAGCATGGGGTCACCGGGAAGGCAGTACTCGGCAGGGTAGCGGACGGCGAGGTCCCCAAGCAGCAGCGTGGATGTTGTGAATTGGTCCAGCGCACAGTTGGCCGATGCGCCCACGAACGAGACGCCCTCTCCCGTGCACAAGATGTGGATCGGCTCGCCGTCGGGTCCGGTAACGAGGTGGCCAGCCATAGGTTGGTAGAGCACCAGTGCCTGCGACAGAGCCTTCTTGATTGTCTCAATGGGCTCGTTGATTGGCTGGTCGAAAATGAGAAGCAGCCCGACAGGAACAGGAGCGAAACATTTGTCGAAAGAGGAGAGGTTGATGATGCCACCGGTTGCCGTCCCCAGCTCCGATGGGCCGGTGACAACCACCGGCGATGACTTGGTCACTATGATGCTCATTATGCTATGGCTTCTCACACCTAATTCGTAAGATGCTCTTAACTCCCACCTGCCCGGGCAGTGTGTGCAGTGTATATATAGGCAGGGAAGACTGTAGGCGTACTCTTGCTGTGGTCAAATTATGCAGGGAAACGTTTACGACCGGTGCGCCGGCGGAACTTTGCGCCGGTCCGCTGCACGCGCGCCACATGGACGTGGGTCCACGCACGTCTTTATCCCCAGCGCCTCTTCGTCGACAGAAATCTTATCCCCTGCATCGTCTTTTCTTCCCCCTTTTCATCTGCTGCTCGTCCTCCTGGATAGCTCCTCCCACCTTGCACGCGTTGACGCATCCTAGCTTCGGCGAGGCTACCGCCGGCGGACCTCCCCTACACGGTCGTGCTTCAACAAGCCATACCGTCGACACGAGCACCGCCGCTGTGAGCGTTGCCGTGGAGCTGACGCAGCAAAAATAGAAAGCTACCACCTGCGTCGGCGAAGACGTGACGACGTTGCTCCGGGAAACAACCGGCATCACATCCTGCTACAGTGCAGCCGCGAAGCACCGCCATGGAATCGGCCACCCCTGGAAGCCACAACCAGCTAAGACTGAAGCTGCAACCGTCGTTGAATTTTGCTACTACCGGCGAGGGATTTGCTACATCCATAATGGCAGAGCTGTGACCTACTACGGACGTTCCTTTTTTTGTTGCAACCATCCTTAGTTTTTGCTTCCACCGGCGAGGGATTTTGATATATTCATCATGGGGGAGCTATGACCAGTGACGGCGGCGGAGATGATTTGCTACAACCATCATCTATTTTTGCTACGTCCACTATTTATTTTCCGCTACAACCAAGTGATCATACCATGCCTCGCAACGGGGCAACGACAAGTTTTTGTTGCAACCGCCGTCTACTTTTGCTACTACCGGCGAGACAATTTGCTACTAACAGCGAGCACGATTTTTTGCTGCAACCGCCATCTACCCACCGTCTGCTTTTGCTACTACTGTCGAGGTCAATTTTTTTTTGAAAAGTTGCAATCGTTGACATGAGAAGCTTCAACCCTATTTTTGAAAAGCTTCAACCCGGCGACAAAAAGCTGGAACTGGCTTCTCACCATTGATGCAATGGCGGCACTCTTTCGTCTGAGCTGCGACCTTAGCCGGCAGGAGCTGCATGCGTCGGAGCCGACGAGAACCATGGTGAACCGAGGGTGCTGCAACCGGGGGTGGGCCACGCTGGGAGCAAGCGACGGGACACTGGAGAGGAGCCGGCGGCCGGGAGGACGTCCAGGAGACGGGGGCGGTCGAGGGCGGCAGCCGGCGACGATGAGGGCGGTGGCCAGCGGCCGGCGGCAATGTGGGCGGCCGGTAAGCTGACTGACATCTGGCGGATCACAGGGACTACTCGGGATGAAATATGCGCATATGTTTTTAACTAGCTAAATCAGTTGGGAAAAGAAGGCATCGTGTGGCTATTAGTGAGCGAATCGTACATACGCGGTGCGACCGGCCGAAATTTCGGCCGGCGCACCGGCGCCCATCACTCGCCAATTATGTAAGGATTTGTGTATCATCAGAAGTCTCCACTATATTTTTTTATGGAAACTCCACTATATTTGTTATTTGTAGAATATACTTTTTGAATAATTGTTTAAGTTTTAAAGCCGTTTAATTCCCACATTCGGCAGGGTCAACATGGCATAATTGGAATGGTATTTCCTTAGTGCAAATACTCCCTCTGGAGGGGTTTATAAGTCGGGCATGAGTTTTTAGGTGTTCATTTTGACTAAGAAAACATTGATTATGTTGTACAAAAATATGCATTAGATTCCTTCTCAAATGTAGTTTCTAACCGTATAATTTTGCCGACATATTATATATGTTTTATTGGTGAAATCAGAGACCTAAAACCCATGCCCGACTTATAAACCCATCTGGAGGGACCATGATATTTACAAAACAATTACTGGGGTGTGTTTTTCAACAATCTGTCCCCCCATCAAAAAGTTACCGGCATGTTTGTACATAGGTCATAGGGGGGGGGGGGCGTTTTTCAACAATCTGTCCCCCCATAAAAAATTTACCGACATGTTTGTACGTAGGTCATCAGGTCTAGGTGGTGTATATTACCAAGCTATTTACACATAGGTTACCGGGTTATATTTTCTTTTCCTCGGGTTAAAGTTACCGTGGCTTTTGTACCTAAGTTATCAGGTCGATGATGCATATATTATCATCATATTTACAAAGTAGTTACCAGGGTTATGTTCTCAACAACCTTTTTTCAGGTCAAAGTTACCGCAGTTTTCTACCTAAGTTATTAGGTCTACAGTATGTCTATTACATCCTATCTATACAAAACTTATCGGGGGTGTGCATTCAACAACTTTTTTTCATAGGTAAAAAGTTATCGGAATGTATGTACCTAAGTTATCATGTCCGCGGCAACTATATTACCATGCTATTTTACACATCAGTTATTGGCGGTATCTTTGGAACAACTTCCCTCATCTCATTCAAAAGTTACCGCGGTGTTTGTTCCTAAGTTATCAGGTGTGCGGTGTGTCTATTACCATCCTATTTATACAGAAGTTATGGGGTGTGTGTGTGGGGGGGGGGGGGGGGGTGCAATCAACAACTTTTTTTCCACAGGTAAAAAATTATCCCAGTGTTTGTACCTAAGTTATCATGTCCGCGGTACGTATATTAACCGTGCTATTTTACACAAAAGTTATCGGCGGTATGTTTTGAAAAACTCCCCTCCTCTCGTCTAAAAGTTAGCATGGCGTTTGTACCTAAATTATCACATCTGCAGTATGTCCATTGCCATCATATTTATACATAAGTTACCAGGTTAGTGTGTATTCAACAACTTTTTTCCCCAAGAAAAATTTACCGCAATGTCTGTACCTAATTTATCAGGTCCGCAGTGTGTATATTACCGTGCCATTTTACACAAAGTGACTGGCGGTATGTTTCCCAACAACTCCCCCCCCCCCCCCACCCCCCTAAGTTAGTGCGGGTGTTTTGTACGTAAGTTGTCAGGACCATGGGACATATGTTACCACACTATTTACATAGAAAGTTACCAGGGAGTATGTTTGGAGTAACTTTTTCTCTCTAGGTCAAAGTTACCATGTCATTTGTACGTAAGTTAACAGATTGACGATGTATGTATTAGCATGCTATTTACATGCAAGTTACCTGGTATTATTTTCAACAATGTTTTTTCTGCAAAAAGTTAGTAGCCACACAAATCATGAAGAAGAGTCAGCAAATCTTGCACATGAAAATTCTTCGGAAGCATTTTACCGAACAATTCGAGTGCACGCGATAGATGAACAAGAAGAAAGTTTATATGGAAGTGTTTTGCTGGCTGGTTGCAACATTTCGTTCACGTAGCACGAGAGCTATCAATTACATGAGCAAGACTCGATTCATCTTTGCCGAGGTCCGTATGGGAGAGGCTCCCGAGCAGCCTCTGGAGAAAGCGGCTCACCCGCGTCCCGAAGCCATGGAGTCCCGAGGAGGTGCGAGAAGTCCTCCAAGCCATGGAGTCCTGGCCGCCGCAAATGCATGATAGAACAAATCTAAACAAGAAGAAATTTACATAATCACATATACTTGGAACAGAAGTTTACAAATGCAAGCTGCGTGTCTGATCAAGATTAAAGAGTAAAAAGCTCTATGGATCATTGGATGTAAGGTTGAGTAAGAGCTATGACAAGATTCCTTTTTACTGTTGAGTGTTCAGATATATACCAGAACCATTAACAAAGAATAGGCAGCAATTTCAACAAGGATGGTATTTTGTGTGCCACGAGAAAATCAAACTGAAGTGAAAAACGCATGACAGCAAAAAACCACTTAACAACACGGAATCATGCTAATACTTTGCAACGGTTCTTCATTGCTGCCAGAGCTAGTCTTTCGTTTATGGGTTGTATCAACAACTATGCACATTAGGCAACTTGTGATTAACATGTAAACGAGGGGCTTCCCTGCTGGCTGCTGCACATCCTCCTGAAAACTAGAAGCAAACCAAGTATTAACAACTGTGCCTACCCGTCGGCACATACATGTAGGAAAGGGCAGCAGTGTCCATGTCTTCCCGTGATAGCGCCGACAAGACCACTGATGGTCGTTCCTGGAGGACCACAGGAGAACCTCTCGCTCCCTCCTGACGAGAGGGCGGTCTCTTGGAAGCTTGATGCGGCGAACAAGAAGTTCGGGCGCACCTTTCTGTGGTTGAGCCAGTCGCAAAGGGGCTCCATGCCGTCAAGGAAAGCGGCGCGGTGAATGGCTCATCGCCCTCGGTGCCGAGGACGATGCTGCAGAGACATCGGTCAATGGAGCCTTGGAGGGGCTCGGCATGGCGGCCGTGGAAGGAAGAACATGAAGGGGGGTGGAAGGGTGGGGGTGCGGATCTATGATGCCTTGCCGTGGCTGCAGGGTGGGGGTGCAGATCCATGATGGATGACGGTGGTGGCAGAGAGGGGATCTAGGGTAGGAAAGAGTGTGATGGGTGGGGAGGAAGACAAGATGCGTGGGCCTCTGCCTCCTCTCCCGCGGTTGATGCGGAAGAAAGATGGAGAAGTGCGCATCACACGATTGAAATCGAACGACAAATGAAGTGTTCCGATCTATCGCAAAAACACAGTGGCTCGGAATTTACATTTAGCGATAAATTTATATCCTTTATTTTTTCACTCGTGTTGTTACAAAAAGTAAAACACTTGATGATGTGAATTTAAATAATTTCAATCATAGGAAGATTTTCTACAATTTTTTTTTCTTTTAGAAAGAATGTGATTGTCGGCTTTATATTAATGAAGCCCTTAGGGCACCTCCAATGCTAACCCTAAAACTGTCCACATACGTCCAGATCGAACTGTCCGTACATGTTGTGCGATCCAACGCGACACTATATTGGTCCGAACATATTTTTTTCCGCAAACCGAAGACAAACTAGGGGGCTGCTTTGCGGGCGTCTGGACCGCTGCCACGTCCGCTCCTGACCACCCTGGCCCACAAAAAATTCCCACCCACCTCTGCCGTGCTTTCCATCGAACATCCAAGCCGCTTACCGCGCCACATTCATGCCACCCCAGAGCATGCAGCGGCCGACATTGATGCCCACGATTTGATTGGCCGGGAGGGCGGCGCAGACGGGCATGACCCCTAACTGCCTGCATTGAAGTGGTGCAATGACCGAGAGAGCGCCACCTGCTGCTCGCCCGGCTGAACAAGCCTCCTCGCCGCATTCAAACAACCATAGACTGTCCGACTTCCTCCATTAAAACTCGCGCGTGTGCCGAGAAATCTACTCCGGGCACATGTACGTTCGTGAGCAGCCTGCCATTAAACACAATGCTGGTTGGCTCCGGCCGTCCACCCACATTATAATGGTGCCAGGCGCGGGGCCAAAATCGCACCACATTCTGCACCCAACTCCTCGTTGCGTCATTTTCTCCACAATCTGCATGGCATCCGGCGAGTAGGAGGAGGTGTTCTCCGGCATAAAAGTCAGCTGGGTGGCCCGTCGAGCCCGCCGATATGAGCCAGGCAACTCTCTGCTCCATCACCCTCGACGCTCCAGGCCGTTGTAGGCCAGCTCACGGATGCAGAAGCTCCAAGTTGACGCGTCGTTTGATAACGCGCCGCTCCAAGCCAGCTCGCCTAGGAGTGGCGAGTTGCTCCAGGCCGGTACGCGTGGATGCACGGCTGCATGGGCCTTTTTGCTGCCGTGGACGACGTCGCGTTGTACCTCTCCTCCTGTGCCTACAACCACGCCATCCGTCGTCTTTTAACGTACGCGTAACCGTGCCCTGCCAGCGGAAAAAGAAGTTGGCTTCGCGGAGATGGACAAAATGGTGGCCGCCGCTGCTTGGGTCCCATGAAGGCCACCACCAAGGCGACGCTGGTGTGTTTCCCAGTCACAGGCCACCGTCATCCCCTTCCACTCCTGCTAAAGCACATCACGACAGCTCCACTCCGATGAGCGGAGCTGCCGACCATTGGGAAGCAAGTCACCATTTGTGCTGAAGCATATACCTCCATGGGACACGACGGTCCGACGAGCGTGATGCCGGACATGGGGAATACAATGGGGATCCGCCGCGGCCGGCCATAGACTAGTTTTACCTTTGTCTGATATAGTTTTTAGTGAAAAATTGTTTAAAATGTAATGAATTTCGTTCGTTTTATATGAAATCAGACGTGTACGCATGAATTTCATCCAGCTAGCTCAAACAATGGTTACAATATATGTGGACAGCGTTGGATGGTGGCCTTCGACATCAGTGACCGCGGACTGGTCCCCCATGTGCGCGGACAGATGCCGGAGCACATTTAAGTGTCAGCGTTGGAGATGCCCTTACAACATACAATACAACACAACACCACCCAACACAATCTATCTATATCTATATTTTCATCTATATCTATATCTATAGCTATATCTATATATATACTTACTAATAAAGCAAGGTGAGTTTCTCTGATTTTTTCATCTGTTCACTGCCGTATTTTTTCTATTCGAGGTGCTACTAAATTTTCGTGCATCATTTGCTGGAAGTGGAAATCGATTTGTCCAGAATTTTGTACGGGGCGCGCATTCTTGCCCAACGAAGCCAGCACACTTATTTTGCTGCTCACGTAGCTGGGAATACCATATTTTCCGCACAGGCCGTACATAGTCAGAGCTTCGCCCAGGGCGCCAAAGACTGGGCCGGCCCATTGTCCTTTCCCTTTATGTTTCCTGTTTCATTTTTATCTTTTCCCTTCCTTGTTTTCTTTTCTTTTTTACTATTATTCATAAATTCAAATATTTCAAAAATCATTCAGAAATAATAAAAATGAAATTTTCAGAAAATTTTTAGAATTCCAAAAAATCCTGTTTAGGAAAATGTTTAGAACATTAAATTTTGGTTCTTGTTCCGAAATGTATTAAAAATTCAAAAAAAAAATCCCAGTTTTTCAAAAGTTCTTTATGTTTCCAATATTGTTCAAGATTTCCAATAAACGGTTGCATTTCAAAAAAATATATTCCAAATTCAAAAAATATTCCTATTTTAGTGAAATGTTCAAAAATTCAGGGAAAAATTTAAAATAGGCCCACATTACTTGTTTAAATACAGTTTTACCAATTTATAGATGTGTGCGAAACTACATATAGTAAGGGCGTGTTCGGATCCCATCTAGCTTCACAAAACTTCACGTATCCAGCTTTTCTTCGTAGCCTCTACTCCAGGCAGCGATTCAGATCTGTTCGGCTGCATCATAACAGCTTCTTCCAGCTTTGCAGCCCAACTGAGAGGGTTGTGGCCTTTTCAGCGGAGAATGGGCCAGCTGGAGGCAACCCAATTCGGGCCATCCAGGGCACCGATTCGAGGGGAAGGGGGTATCGATCCGTAGGTTCTGTTTCTCGAGCGCGCGGGGGGGGGGGGGGGGGGGGGGCGAAATGGTATGTTTGGCCGTGGCAAATTGATGTAGATTAGTCAAAACTCCAGATTCTTCAATTTGTGGAGCTGGGCCGACCGTCCTCCATGTTTTGGCACTGCAGCCATGCTCAACTTGAAGAACTTAGCTTCTTAGAGCCCAAACGTTCGGGACCAAATCATCTCAGAAGTTTTTGGAGTTAGAAGCTGGAGGAGTTCCGAACACGCCCTAAGCTAGATGAATGATAGATGAATTATGCTGGATGAAGGATAGATGGATTTGTACGTGAACTAGCTGGAAAAGAACCCTACGTTTCTTAAAATGAAAAAATGTTCCCATTTTTTAAAAAGATGTTTGTGTGTTCCAAAATTATTCAAGAGTTCCAAATTCCAAAAATATTCTTATATTAGTAAAACATTAACAAATTCCAAATAATGATTGTGTTTAAAAAATACACATTTTCTAAAATTGTTCTAAATTTTGAAAACATGTTAGCATTTTCAAAACTTGTTCACAAATTAAAAATATTTGTTTTTTTAAGTTTCATGTTTTAACATGTTTGTGAATTTTTAAAAATTTAGCCGCTTCAAATTTTGCTCGAGTTCCAAAGATGTATTAAATGTTCAAATAATAGTTCACATTTCTTAAAACTATTCGGGATTTCAGAAATTGTTCATGTTTATTGAAATATTCAAAATTCTTAATGATTAGTATTTTTTGGAAAGTTAAAGTAAAATAAAAACGGTTTCAAATATGAGGTTATACTATATTCTTAAATATGTGCGCTAGCTATTGGTTAGTAGAACTTGTTGGTTCGACTGGCTTGTATCAATTGGTCGGGTCTTTGAGGTCGTGACGTCCATACTTCAACTAGTCATTTTTTTTTTTTTTTACTCCCACCTTACAAAAAGATGTTGTTCCAGTGCCTGGGCCATTCACAGCCCACGCTATTTAGGCTGCCCAGCTACCTGGGGAATAAGGCAAAAGTATTTAAATAGTCCCACATTTCTCCTTTACATACAGTTGTACCATTTTACATACGTGGGCCAAACTACATGTAGTAAGCTGGATGAAGAATGAACGGATTAAGCTGGACGAAGGATGGATGGATTGGTATGTGGGCTTGATACGTCTCCAACGTATCTATAATTTTTGATTGTTCCATGCTATTAAAGTATCGTTCTTGGATGTTTTATACTCATTTACAAGCAAACTTTATATCATTTTTTCGAACTAACCTATTGACATAGTGCCTAGTGCCACTTGTTGTTTTTTTCTTGTTTTTTACTTCGCAGAAAATCAGTACAAGACGGAGTCCAAATGCAGCGGAACTTTTTGGAGATATTTTTTTGCCCAGAAGACACCCAGGAGGCCCAAGAAGTGCACCAGAGGGGCCCTGTGGGGCCCACTAGGCACCAGGGCGCGCCAGGGCTCCCAGGCGTGGCCTGGTTGGTAGTGGGGCCCACAGGCACCCCCTCCACCGCCTCTTAGCTCTATAAGTACTCTAATATTGCAGAAACCCAAAGGGGAGTCGGCGAAACACAATTCCAGCCCCGCAAGTTTCAGAACCACGAGATCGAATCTAGAGGCCTTTTCCGGCACTCTGCCAGAGGGGGCAACGATCACGGAGCGGTTCTTCATCATCACCCTTGCCCCTACGATGATGCGTGAGTAGTTTACCACACACCTACGGGTCTGTATGCAGTAGCTAGATGGCCACTTCTCCCTTTCTGATATTGAATACAAGAAATAACGTTGCTCTTTAAGAAATGTGAACATGAACTTCCAACAAATTTAATTGAACTTCTAAAAGGAGCATCGACTACAAGACGTGGTGGTTGCTATCTCTTTCCGCAGTATTAGTCGCCCTGATGGTCATTAATTATCTGTCCGTATATTAACTGTGTGGATGAAATGTTCAACTCTTGCTAGCCTTTCATGTGGATGAGAGGCCAGCACTTCTGGTCCGTACGCAACAGATATAATATGCTTTCTTACGGAACTTGTTAACGAAGATCATTCAATTTGTTAGGTAAGAGGCAAATGAAGTAGCCGCCACACGTAGCCGCCTCGGCTACAACAAGGCCAAACTTGGCACTAATAAAAGCAGCACAAACTATAGGAACTGGTGGTTGCGACGCGGATTTTTGCGACATGGTGCCACGCGAGGATGAAATCTGGGCAGTCCATGCATGCTGCAAGGTTAGCACTTAATATAGAGAATTAATGAATACCGAAGTGATACAATGAGTTAATTTGATGAATACGCGTATGTGACAGACATCTTAAATAGACTGGTGGTCTAGGCACTGGTTGGCATTTAAACGTGTCCGACTCACTTGTTGTACGTCTTGAATGGCACTTAATTAGTGTGGGCCTGCCGTTTTTGCTGTGGTTTGTTTTGCCTAAGCTCATTTTGTATCCGTATAACAAGAGGAGATACCTCCAGCGGAAACAGATGTTAACAGGTTAGCCTATCGAGACTCTACTTGATCCTTCTTTTGTTTATTTGATCGCTTCAAGCTGTGCCCTATTCTGCTTCTTTTGTTTATTTGGTTACCGCTTGATCCTTCTTCATCTTGTGCTTCCTGGAACATTATGAGTAGTGAGTACTGTGTGGCTTATGCGTTTGCTTAGCTACCCTGCGCAAGTCTCATTGACGCTTATGTTTTGTTTTGATTATAAACTTGTTTTCTCCACACAAATGCAGCAATTAATACTTCCTGCGTGTCCTGATGGGCTGCAGGACAGTCATGGGTGGATTGATGGGAGTGCAGGCCGGTATTAATTTTCCTTTGTGATCAATTAAATGGCTGTTGGTAGTGGGATATTTATTCCCGTTTAAAAAAATCCATTTGGAGAATAATAATAAAGGAAACCATGGCACTTTCTGGAAATCCTGATCCCTGTTAGCTGCACATCGTTATCTTCTGCATGGCAAGTGCATGCAAGGCTTTGTCACTACGGGGCAGGCGTTTTGGCTCCCGGGTGCATTTGCACCCGCATGAACAGTATTCCGAAAAAACAAATTAAATGTTTTCAAAATATTCTGAAAAAAATTGTAGATGATCGTGTTGGTGTCGCAAACATGCTTGACAAAATTCGCGCGGAACGGAGCAGCAGTGTTTCGTCCGCGAAAAAAACAAATTTAGGGTGACATTTGGTCTTTGATTTGTTTTTTTGCGCAAGCCAAAATGATTGACATTTTTGTCTCAAAATTTGCAGGTCGCATTTGTATGTGACAGATGACAAAAAAAAATTGTCTCAATTTTTTCAACATTAAAAAAAAACAAAAGTGGGCCCGTGCGCAAATGCACCCGGGAGCCGAATTGATTTTCCGGATATCTCCATGGTTGGGTTCAGCTAGCTATGCAGACGAACAAAGTCGCAAGAATTAGAGCTGCGGGGTGGATAAAGGATGGTCTGCATGTTGCATTTAAAAGATGATGGGTGCCTTCACGTCCTGTCAGCCATTTACAGTAAACGAATGGAGCCAGGCTGAAAAAGTTTATGCTGGTCCCGTCGTTTAAAAACTGACATGCTGTCGTGCCAGAACCCAGTCCACACCGTGTGCTACCTCGCGGGTGGCCGTTGGGGCTAAGATGCTGGCCACGAGCAGAGTTCAATGCGTGTGTTGCGTCGCGGGGCACGGCTGCATGTGTCAGCTGGGAATACGCGTCTATACCGTTTGCTATACGCAGAGGGGAGATCATTATACGATGGAAGTGTATTTAATTAGCACGAATCGCGCGGCAACGTACGGTATGGATACCGACCGCGCGTGATGGCATGTCCACTCGCGATTATTCGCTGGTGGTTGCCATTATTGGTGTGCAATAGTAGTCGTCATAATGTTCTTTTTTTGCGGGTTTCCGAAATGGACTTTAATTGTTAGTCCGTACTTATTCTGTCTGGACGAAACGTTAAGCTTTTTGCTACCCTTTCTCGTGGATTACAGGCAATCACTTATGGTATATACGTACAAAGGCATGTAGGCTCAATATCACATTGTTGTACCCGTTGTGCGTGTTTAAGCGTCAACAGTCCTTCATAGACGTGGATGCACATTGTGACAATGGACTTTTGAAGTACGATGGCGAAACGAAAGCGCTGGTGGATGCTCGAATCCTTGTGTCCATGATCAGCTGTGCTGGACTCCGCATGCCACAAGGAAGAGTGGCGACCACGTACTGTTTAGGCCAAGTCTCTGGCCACAACGTCCATGGAGGACTACTGAGGCTCAAACGTCATCATTTCTTGTTTTGCTTGCGAGCTATGGCTTCATCTAACATTAGAGTGAGGGTATTATTTTCATCATGGCATGATTTATGTTGAAGACTTCTCATTTCACCATTGGTAGCAAAAAAATAACATCGCAGTCACAGATAGAATATGCTTTCTTACGGAACTTGTTAATGAAGATCATTCAATTTGTTAGGTAAGAGACAAATGAAGTAGCCGCCACACGCAGCCGCCTCAGCTACAAAAAAGGCCTAGGGTTCCTCTGACTCCCGGCTGCACCGCTGCTGGTCCGTTTCGTCTCCGATGGCCTTAACGCCATGGGGCGCGTTAGATGCCTGACCTTGCCGGTGGGAAGGCTCTGTTTTAACATGTTTCTTCGAGTTTTGTGAGGATTGTGTCCTACTCAGGAAGACGAGATGGTGGCGGATCCCTGAAGATTGAATCTCCTCGCCTAGCCCATGTCCCGGTGATGCATATAGCATCTCCGGTGCACGTGTCGACGCATGTCTCTGTCGGATCTGTCTTTGTTTTATTTGCTGTGATCTATTCGTTGTTCCTTTAAATTCGTGTCTCTTCAGGTTGGATCGTTCCGATCTACCCTATTCTTCATCGGCGGCAGTTGCTTTTTTGGTGCGCTAGTTTTATGGGGCCCTAGCATGACGACTTCCCGATAGTCTACTACAACAAGTTTTTTCCGGTGGTGGTTCTATGGCGCCGTAGCACGACAAATTCCTTATTTTCTACTACAACAAGGTTTGCCCAGCTCCGACGAGGGAGGGACGAGGACGACAGCATACGTTCGGCTTGCTTCAGTGCTTGTAATCGTCGCTAGGTGGTCTACATATTTGGATGCAATTTTTATTATTTTTGGTGTGTGTTGTACTACCATGATTGAAGATGAATAGATCGGAAGTTTTCCCGCAAAGAAAAAGACCATTTTTTTACCTATAATCAGTATTTGATGTACATATTATGTTTCATCCAACTCAAGCCTTATCACTCCTTTCTAAGCCAACCTCATCTACTTCTACATGAGCACATGAGAAAACACATCGTTGACTTTCATGGTGCCATGGTTTCTAAAGAAACCTTCTCATTTCTTCATTATTAGCACAAAAAGGACATAGCCGTCACAGCATAGAATATGAGTTCATACAAAACTTGCTAACGCAGACAATTTAATTTTTTACCTGCAAGCAATGTTGATGCTCATATTAAATTACATTCCATCACACGCATTATTACTCCCTTCTAAGTGTACCTCATCTTCTTCTGCATGAGCACATGGAAAAACACCATGTTAAATTAAATTTAGCAAACAAATGAAAGGATTTGAATTGTAGGCTCATGTGATAAGAACAGATCTATGTTGCTGTCTGCTTCCCAAACAAAATCACATTTCAAATTGCACATTAACTTCATTTATTGGAATCAAGTTTAAGGAATATTTGAGATTTCGATATACTCACTAGTCCATGGACACGACGAATACTTATACATGGACAAAATTTAAATTTGAAATGAGCTACGTACATCACTGGATGATGATAAGAGAACAAAGATGGCCACAACAAACGTGGGGTCCAAATGATAAGGGAAACGACGCTAGATTTTGATTTACGTCAGATCCATTCTGTTCGGATAAGGGCAATAAAACTCCCCCCACTAGTGAATTTGCATTACCACCACCTTCATAATTTTTGTTAATCCTCATCACATTGACCTGTGTTGTACTACTTCTGTAAATAAGTTCGTAGGAATAACATGGCTCTTTTCAGAAATGTGAACATGACTTTCCAGCCTATTATGGGAACTACAACAAGAAAGAGCTTTTTCTACTTTGCGAATTAAACTTTTAAAATCAAATCATATGTTTCTAAACCATTATGAGAAAAAGCATCATGGCACTAATAAAAGGAGCATCGACTACAGGAACTGGTGGTTGCCATTATTGGTGTGCAATAGTAGTCTTCATAATGTTCTCTGTTTTCTTTTTGCGAGGTTCCATAATAGACTTTAATTATTAGTCCGTACTTATTCTGTCTGGATGAAACGTTAAGCTTTTTGATACCCTTTCTCGTGGATTACAGGCAAACACTTCTGGTATATATGTAGAAAGGCATGTAGACTCAATATCACATTGTTGTACCCATTGTGCGTGTTTAAGCGTCAATAGTCCTCCATAGACGTGGATGCACATTGTGACACTGTACTTTCCAAGTACGATGGTGAAATAGCTGCGGTGGTGGATGCTCGAATCCTTGTGGCCATGATCAGCTGTGTTGTACTCCGCATGGCACAAGGAAGAGTGGTGACGACGTACTGTTTAGGCCAAGTCTTTGGCCAGAACGTCTATGGAGGACTTTTGAGGCTTAAACATCATCATTTCTTGTTTTGCTTGCCAGCTATGGCTTCATCTAACATTCGAGTCAGGGTATTGGTTTTCATCATGGCATGATTTATGTTGAAGACTTCTCATTTCACCATTGGTAGCACAAAAATAACTTTGCAGTCATAGATATGATATGCTTTCTTACGGAACTTGTTAATGAAGATCATTCAATTTGTTAGGTAAGAGACAAATGAAGTGGCCGCCACACGCAGTCGCCTCAGCTACAAAAAAGGCCTAGGGTTCCTCTGACTCCCGGCTGCACTGCTGTTGGTCGTTTCGTCTCCAGTGGCCTTAACGCAATGGAGCGCGTTTGATGCCCGACCTTGCCGGTGGGAAGGCTCAGTTTTTACACGTTTCTTTGAGTTTTGTGATGGATTGTGTCCTACTCAGGAAGACGAAATCATGGCGGATCCCTGAAGATGGAATCTCCTCGCCTAGCCCATGTCCCGGTGATGCATATAGCATCTCCGGTGCGTGTGTGGAGGTATGTCTCTGTCGGATTTGTCTTTTTTTTTGCTGGGATCTATTTGTTGTTCCTTTACATTCGTGTCTCTTCAGGTTGGATCGTTCCGATCTATGCTATTCTTCATCGGCGGCAGTTGCTTTTTTGGTGTGCTGGTTCTATGGGGCCTTAGCATGACGACTTCCTAATTGTCTACTACAGCAAGTTTTTTCAGGTTGTGCTTCTATGGGACCTTAGCACGACAACTTCCTAATTTTCTACTACAACCAGGTTTGCCCAGCTCCGGCGAGAGAGGGACGAGGATGGCGGCATGCGTTCTGCTCACTTCAGTGCTTGTAATCGTCACTAGGTGTTCTACATATCCGGATCCAATTTTTATTATTTTTGGTGTGCGATGTACTGCCATGATTGAATAGATCGGGAGTTTTCCCGCAAAGAAAAAATATCTTTTTTTACCTATAATCAGTATTTGATGTACATATTATGTTTCATCCCAACTCAAGCATTATCACTCCTTTCTAAGCCAACCTCATCTACTTCTACATCAGCACATGAAAAAACACATCGTTTACTTTAATCTAGCAAACTAATGCATGGATTTTAATAACAAGGTTATCTGATAAGAACTGGCCTACAGTGCTGCCTGCTTCCCAAACAAAATCACATTCGAAATCGCACATTGAAATCTTTTATCTCAACAAATTTACTGGATATTTCATATTTCGATTGTCCATGAATATATGTGGAGGAACAAAAGTTGAATTTAGCTGACGATGGATACCACTTATACCAGGATGAAATTTAAATTTGTACTACGCTACATGTGCCCATTGGATGATGATAAGAGAACAAAAGTGGCAAAGGACACACGTTGGGTTCGATGGAAAATATAGGCCGCGCGGATATTTTCTTTATCGGCAGATCAAATATTTAATGGTGTTATGGGAAAAAGAACCTCCATACACAAGTTAATTTGCATTGCAAACACCACCATTATTTTGTTTAACCCTCATCAGATTGAACTTGCTGGTCGAGTACATTTTTTTGTAAATTAATAACGTTGCTCTTTTAGAAATGTGAACATGAACATTTAACTGAACTTCTAAAAGGAGCATCGACTACAAACTGGTGGTTGCGATCTCTTTCAGCAGTATTAGTCGCCATGATGGACTTTGTTATTTTTGCGGGGCGAATTATGGTCATTAATTATCTGTCCGTATATTAACTGTGTGGATGAAATGTTCAACTCTTGCTACCCTTTCATGTGGATGAGAGGCCAGCACTTCTGGTCCGTACGTACAATTCTAGTCAATAACAGTGTAATACTCCCTCCGGTCCTTTTTACTCAGCACATAGCTACATACCCGCATAGCAAGGAGGACAGCATTTTCGTTTTTGACTAATAGTAATTTGCCCATCGCTAGAGTAAAGCAATACGGAAGAGCTGGGCCGTAATAAATATGCACGCATGATTCTCTAGATCTCTTCGATTGCCTATCCCGTCTCTTGGTTTGTCCCCCCACCAGCGTAACACAGTACGAATACTTATACATGGACAAAATTTGAATTTGAAATGAGCTATGTACATCACAGGACGATGATAAGAGGACAAAAGTGGCAACAACAAATGTGTGTCCAAATGAGAAAGGAAGCCATGCTAGATTTTGATTTACATTAGATCCATTCTTTTCAGGACTGATAGGGGAAATAAAACTCCCTGCACTAGTTAATTTTCATTGCCACCGCCTTCATCATTTTTGTTAATCCTCATCACATTGAACTAGGTGGTACTACTTCATTGCCACCACATGAGCATTGCAACCACCCCCACAACTTTGGTTAATCCTCATCAGGTTGAACGGGCTGGTACAGTTTTTGTAAATTAGTACGTAGAACTGATGTTGCTCTTTCGAAATGTGAACATGAACTTCCAACAAATTTAGGTAAAATTTCCCCAAAAATGAGGTTTTTACTTTGCAAATTTAACTACAATAACTGGTGGTTGCCATCTCGACCTGCAGTACTAGTAGGCATGATGGTCTTTTCCTTTTTGCAGGGCCAATGATGGTCATTAATTACATGTCCGTATATTAATTGTGTGTATGAAGTGTTCATCTCTTTGCTACCCTTTCAGGCGGAATAGAGGCCAGAATTTCTGGTCCGCGTCAACAATTTCTAGTCAGTAACAGTGGACTAGTAATGGCAGAAAGACTTAACGATCACATGATCGTACCTAGCCACGTCGATTTTTTAGGAACACAATACATACCACTCGTGGCAGACATTGACGTGGACACGCCTCGGGACCCTCAAGTTTCCACGTATGACGGTGAAATGGGCACGCTATTGGATGCTAGACTAGAATTCTTTTGTTACCTCTGTCTGCAGTAGTGGTCGCCTTCAAGGTCCTTAATAACCTATCCGTACGTAAGTCTGTGGAATAAACGTTCAACTTTTTGCTTCCCTTTCAAGTGGATGAGAGGATGGCAATTCAGGTCAGCAAGTAGGAGTACAATTAAATGCTGAAGGCAGGAAGACATAACGATCACATGATTGTACTAACAACCATACGTGACTTCTTTCTATAAATGCCGTACATACCATTCTTGGCAGATATCAGTGTGGATGGTCGACCTGACGCTTGGCTTGCCATGTAAGACGGTAAAATGACCGTGCTAGTGGATCGAAGTATTCGCGTATCGATGATAACTTGTGCTGGACTTCGCGTGCCACAATGAATAGTTGCGACGACTGTTTAGGACAAGTCTCTGCCTCTCGGACAACAACATCCATGGATGACTACCGAAGCTTGAGCGTTGTCGCTAGTCTGCTCTGCTCACCAGTATTGGCTTCATCAAAAATTAAATTCAGGTCAATGATTTTCAGGGTGCCATGATTTCTAAAGAAACTTTCTCATTTCTCCATTATTAGCACAAAAAGGACATAGACGTCACATCATAGAATATGAGTTCATACAAAACTTGCTAATGCAGACCATTTAAGTTTTTACCTGCAAACAATGTTGAGGTTCATATTAAATTACATTTCATCTCACGCATTTCACCTCATCTTCTTCTGCTTGAGCACATGAAAAAACAACATGTTAAATTAAATTTAGCAAACAAATGAAAGGATTTGAATTAGAGGATCATGTGATAAGAATAGACCTATGTTGTTGTCTGCTTCCCAAACAAAATCACATTTCAAATTGCACATTAAATTCTCTTGTTGGAATCAAGTTTAAGGAATATTTGAGATTTCGATGAATTCACCAGTCCATGGACACGACGAATACTTATACATGGACAAAATTTAATTTTCAAATGTGCTACGTACATCACAGGATGACGATAACAGAACAAAGATGGCAGCAACAAACGTGGGGTCCAAATGAGAAAGGAAGCCACGCTAGATTTTGATTTACGTCAGATCCCTTCTTTTCAGGGCTGATAAGGGAATTTAAACTTCCCACACTAGTTAATTTGCGTTGCCACCACCTTCATAATTTTTGTTAATCCTCATCACATTGAACTAGGTGGTACTACTTCTGTAAATAATTTTGTAGTAATAACATGGATCTTTTAGAAATGTGAACATGACCTTCCAGCATATTTATGGGAACTACAACAAGATAGAGGTTTTTCTACTTTGCGAATTAAACTTTTAAAATTGAATCATATCATTCTTAACCATTATGAGACAACGCATCATGGCACTAATAAAAGGAGCATCGACTACAGGAACTGGTGGTTGCCATTATTGGTGTGCAATAGTAGTCGTCATAATGTTCTTTGTTTTTTTGCAGGGTTCCATAATGGACTTTAATTATTATTCCGTATTTATACTGTGTGGATGAAACATTAAGCTTTTTTCTACCATTTCTCGTGGATTACAGGCAAGCACTTCTGGTATATACGTACCAAGGCATGTAGACTCAAGATCACATGGTTGTACCCGCTGCGCGTGTTTAAGCGTCAATAGTCCTCCATTGACGTGGATGCACATTGTGACACTAGACTTTCCAAGTACGATGGCAAAATGGCAGTGCTGGAGGATGCTCGGATCCTTGTGTCCATGATCAGCTATGCTTCTGCATGGCACAAGGAAGAGTGGTGACGACGTACTATTTAGACCAAGTCTCTGGCCACAACGTCCATGGAGGACTACTGAGGCTTAAACGTCATCATCTCTTGTTTTGCTTGCCAGCTATGGCTTCATCTAAAATTAGAGTTAGGGTATTGTTTTTCATCATGGCATGATTTATGTTGAAGCCTTCTCATTTCACCATTGGTAGCACAAAAATAACTTCGCAGTCACAGATAGAATATGCTTTTTTACGGAACTTGTTAATGAAGGTCGTTCAATTTGTTAGGTAAGACACAAATGAAGTAGCCGCCACACGCAGCCGCCTCAGCTACAAAATTGGCCTAGGCTTCCTCTGACTCCGAGCTGCACCGCTGCTGGTCCGTTTCGTCTCCGATGGCTTTAACGCCATGGGGCGCGTTTGATGCCCGACCTTGCCGGTGGGAGGGCTCTATTTTTACATGTTTCTTCGAGTTTTGTGAGGGATTGTGTCATGCTTAGGAAGACGAGATGGTGGCGGATCCCTGAAGATGGAATCTCCTCGCCCAGCCCATGTCCCGGTGATGCATATAGCATCGCCAGGGAGGTATGTCTCTGTCGGATCTATCTTTGTTTGATTTGCTGGGATCTATTCGTCGTGCCTTTACATTCATGTCTCTTCAGGCTGGATCCTTCCGATCTACGCTACTCTTCATCGGCGGCAGTTGCTTTTCTGGTGCGTTGGTTCTATGGGGCCTTAGCACGACGACTTCCCGATTGTCTACTACAACAAGATTTTCCTGGTGGTGCTTCTATGGGGCCTTAGAAAGACAACTTCCTTGATTTCTACTACAACAAGGTTTGGCCCACTCCGGCGAGGGAGGGACGAGGACGGCGGCATGCCTTCAGCTCGCTTCAGTGCTTGTAATCGTCGCTAGGTAGTCTACATATCTGGATGTAATTTTTATTATTTTTGGTGTTCATTGTACTGCCATGATTGAAGATGAATAAATCAAAAGTTTTCCTGCAAAGAAAAAAAAAATCATGTTTTTACATATAATCAGTATTTGATGCATATATTATGTTGTTGGAAATATGCCCTAGAGGCAACAATAAAATGGTTATTATTGTATTTCCTTGTTCATGATAATTGTCTATTGTTCATACTATAATTGTGTTATCCGGAAAACCTAATACATGTGTGAATACATAGACCACAACATGTCCCTAGTGAGCCTCTAGTCGACTAGCTCGTTGATCAATAGATGGTTACGGTTTCCTGACCATGGACATTGGATGTCGTTGACACGGGATCACATCATTAGGAGAATGATGTGATGGACAAGACCCAATCCTAGGCATAGCACAAGATCGTGTAGTTCGTTTGCTAGAAGCTTTTCTAATGTCAAGTATCATTTCCTTAGACCATGAGATTGTGCAACTCCCGGATATCGTAGGAATGCTATGGGTGTACCAAACGTCACAACGTAACTGGGTGGCTATAAAGGTACACTACAGGTATATCTGAAAGTGTCTGTTGGGTTGGCACAAATCGAGACTGGGATTTGTCGCTCCGTATGACGGAGAGGTATCTCTGGGCCCACACCGTAATGCATCATCATAATGAGCTCAATGTGACTAAGTAGTTTGTCGCGGGATCATGCATTACGGAACGAGTAAAAGTGACTTGCCGGTAACGAGATTGAACGAGGTATTGGGATGCCGATGATCGAATCTCGGGCAAGTAACGTACCGATTGACAAAGGGAATTGTATACAGGATTGATTGAATCCCCGACATCGTGGTTCATCCAATGAGATCATCGTGGAACATGTGGGAGCCAACATGGGTATCCAGATCCCGCTGTTGGTTATTGGCCAGAGAGCTGTCTCGGTCATGTCTGCATGATTCCCGAACCCGTAGGGTCTACACACTTAAGGTTCGGTGACGCTAGAGTTGTTATGGGAATTAGTGTGCAGTTACCGAATGTTGTTCGGAGTCCCGGATGAGATCCCAGACGTCACGAGGAGTTCCGGAATGGTCCGGAGGTAAAGATTTATATATGGGAAGTCCTATTTTGGCCATCGGAAAATGTTTGGGATTTTTCGGTACTGTACCGGGAAGGTTCTAGAAGGTTCCGGAGTGGGGCCCACCTGCATGGGGGGACCCACATGAACGTGGGTAGTGGGGGAAAGGCCCCACACCCCTGGTCAAGGCGCACCAAGATCCCCCCTTAGAAGGAATAAGATCATATCCCGAAGGGATAAGATCAAGATCCCTAAAAAAGGGGGATAACAATCGGTGGGGAAGGGAAATGATGCGATTTCTTCCCCCCACCTTTGCCAACGCCCAATGGACTTGGAGGGAAAGAAACCAGCCCCCTCCACTCCTATATATAGTGGGGAGCCGCATGGGAGCCGCACCCCTTCCCCTGGTGCAGCCCTCTCCCTCCCCAACACCTCCTCCTCCATGGTAGTGCTTGGCGAAGCCCTACCGGAGAACTGCAAGCTCCACCACCACGCCGTCGTGCTGCCGAAGCTCTCCCTCAACTTCTCCTCTCCCCTTGCTGGATCAAGAAGGAGGAGACGTCCCCGGGCTGTACGTGTGTTGAACGTGGAGGCGCTGTTGTTCGGCGCTTAGATCGGAATCAACCGCGATCTGAATCGCTACGAGTACGACTCCTTCATCCGCGTTCATGTAACGCTTCCGCATCGCGATCTTCAAGGGTATGAAGATGCACTCCCCTCTCTCTCGTTGCTAGTCTCTCCATAGATTGATCTTGGTGATGCGTAGAATTTTTTTAATTTCTGCAACGATCCCCAACAGTGGCATCATGAGCTAGGTCTATGCGTAGTTTCTATGCACGAGTAGAACACAAGTTGTTGTGGGCGTCGATTTTGTCAATTTACTTGCCGTTACTAGTCTTATCTTGATTCGGCGTCATCGTGGGAAGAAGCGGCCCGGACCGACCTTACACGTACGCTTACGTGAGACAGGTTCCACCGACTGACATGCACTAGTTGCATAAGGTGGCTAGCGGGTGTCTGTCTCTCCCACTTTAGTCAGATCGGATTCGATGAAAAGGGTCCTTATGAAGGGTAAATAGAAATTGGCATATCACGTTGTGGTTTTAGCGTAGGTAAGAAACGTTCTTGCTAGAAACCTATAGCAGCCACGTAAAAACTTGCAACAACAATTAGAGGACGTCTAACTTGTTCTTGCAGCATATGTTATGTGATGTGATATGGCCAAAAGGATGTGATGAATTATATATATGTGATGTATGAGATTGATCATGTTCTTGTAATAGGAATCACGACTTGCATGTCGATGAGTATGACAACCGGCAGGAGCCATAGGAGTTGTCTTAATTTATTGTATGACCTACGTGTCATTGAAAACGCCATGTAATTACTTTACTTTATTGCTAACCGTTAGCCATAGTAGTAGAAGTAATAGTTGGCGAGACAACTTCATGAAGACACGATGATGGAGATCATGATGATGGAGATCATCATGATGGAGATCATGGTGTCATGCCGGTGACGAAGGTGATCATGTCGCGCCTCAAAGATGAAGATCAAAGGCGTGAGATGATATTGGCCATATCATGTCACTCTATGATTTGCATGTGATGTTTGTCATGTTTACATCTTATTTGCTTAGAACAACGGTATCATAAATAAGATGATCCCTCATAAAATTTCAAGAAAGTGTTCCCCCTAACTGTGCACCGTTGCGAAAGTTCGTTGTTTCGAAGCACCACGTGATGATCGGGTGTGATAGATTCTAACGTTCGCATACAACGGGTGTAAGCCAGATTTACACATGCAAAACACTTAGGTTGACTTGACGAGCCTAGCATGTACAGACATGGCCTCGGAACACGAGAGACCGAAAGGTCGAACATGAGTCGTATAGTGGATACGATCAACATGAAGATGTTCACCGATGATGACTAGTCCGTCTCACGTGATGATCGGACACGACCTAGTTGACTCGGATCATGTATCACTTAGATGACTAGAGGGATGTCTATCTGAGTGGGAGTTCATTAAATAATTTGATTAGATGAACTTAATTATCGTGAACATAGTCAAAAGGTCTTTGCAAATTATGTCGTAGCTCACGCTTTGGTTCTACTGTTTTAGATATGTTCCTAGAGAAAATTTAGTTGAGAGTTGACAGTAGCAATTATGCGGACTGGGTCCGTAAACTGAGGATTGTCCTCATTGCTGCGCAGAAAGAAATGCACCACTCAGTGTGCTGAACCTCGAGCGTCGGTTGTGGATGTTGCAAACATCTGACATACACGTTTTGATGACTACATGATAGTTCAGTGTGTAATGCTAAATGGTTTAGAATTGAGGCACCAAAGAAGTTTTTGAAACATCGTAGAACATATGAGATGTTCCAAGGACTGAAATTGGGATTTCAGGTTAGTGCCCACGTCAAGAGGTATGAGACCTCTAACAAGTTTCTTAAGCCTGGAAACTAAGGAGAAAAGCTCAATCGTTGAGCATGTGCTCAGATTGTATGAGTACTACAATCGCTTGAATCGAGTGGGAGTTAATCTTCCAGATGATATAGTGATGGTTCTCCAAAGTCACTGCCACCAAGCTACTAGAGCTTCGTGATGAACTATAACATATCAGGGATAGATATGATGATCCTTGAGCTATTCGCGACACCGCGAAAGTAGAAATCAAATTGGAGTATCAATTGTTGATGGTTAGTAAAACCACTAGTTTCAAGAAGGTCAAGGGCAAGAAAGGGATACTTCATGAAACGGCAAATCAGTTGCTGCTCTAGTGAAGAAACCCAAGGTTGAACCCAAACCCGAGACTAAGTGCTTCTGAAATAAGGGGAACGGTCACTGAAGCAGAACTACCCTAGATACTTGGTAGATGAGAAGGCTGGCAAGGCCGACAGAAGTATATTGGATATACATTATAATGCGTACTTTACTAGTACTCGTAGTAGCACCAGGGTATTAAAATACCGGTTCGGTTGCTAAGTGTTAGTAACTCAAAATAAAAAGCTACGGAATAAACGGAGACTAGCTGAAGGTGAGATGACGATATGTGTTGGAAGTGTTTCCAAGGTTGATGTGATCAAGCATCGCATGCTCCCTCTACCATCGAGATTGGTGTTAAACCTAAATAATTGTTATTTGGTGTTTGCGTTGAGCATAGACATGATTGGATTGTGTTTATCGCAATACGGTTATTTATTTATGGAGAATAATGGTTACTCTGTTTATTTGAATAATACCTTCAATGGTCTTGCACCTAAAATGAATGGTTTATTGAATCTCTATCGTAGTGATACACATGTTCATGCCAAAAGATATAAGATAGTAATGATAGTACCACATACTTGTGGCACTGCCATTTGAGTCATATTGGTATAAAACGCATGAAGAAGCTCCATGTTGATGGATCTTTGGACTCACTCATTTTTTTAAAAGTTTGAGACATGCGAACCATGTCTATTGGTTTATACGCATGAAGAAACTCCATGCAGATGGATCGTTTGGACTCACTTGATTTTGAATCACTTGAGACATGCAAATCATACCACATGGGCAAGATGACTGAAAGGCCTCGTTTTCAGTGAGATGAAACAAAAGAGCAACTTGTTGGAAGTAATACATTTGATGTGTGCAATCCAATGAGTGCTGAGGCACGCAGTGAATATCGTTATGCTCTTACTTCACAGATGATTTGAGTAGATTCTAAGTATATTTACTTGATGAAACACAAGTCTGAATTATTGAAAGGTTCAAGTAATTTCAGAGTGAAGTTGAAGATCGTCGTGACAAGAGGATAAAATGTCTATGATATGATCATAGAGATGAATATCTGAGTTACGTGTTTGGTACACAATTAAGACATTGTGGAAATTGTTTCACAACTAATGCCGCCTGGAACACCATAGTGTGATGGTGTGTCCGAACATTATAGCTGCACCCTATTGGATGTGGTGCATACCATGATGTCTCTTATCGAATTACCACTATCGTTTATGGGTTAGGCATTAGAGACAACCACATTCACTTTAAATAGGGCACCACGTAATTCCATTAAGATGACACCATATAAACTATGGTTTAGAGAAACCTAAGCTGTCATTTCTTAAAAGTTTGGGGCTGCGACGCTTATGTGGAAAAGGTTTAGCTTGATAAGCTCGAACCCAAAGCAGATAAATGCATCTTCATAGGACACCCAAAACTGTTGGGTATACCTCCTATTTCGGATCCGGAAGCAAAAGTGATTGTTTCTAGAAACGGGTCCTTTCTCGAGGAAAAGTTTCTCTCGAAAGAATTGGGTGGGAGGATGGTGGAGACTTGATGTGGTTATTGAACCGTCACTTCAACCAGTGTGTAGCAGGCACATGAAGTTGTTCCTGTAGCGCCTACACCAATTGAAGTGGAAGCTGATGATAGTGATCATGAAACTTCGGATCAAGTCACTACCAAACCTCGTAGGTCAACAAGGATGCGTACTATTTCAGAGTGGTACATAATCCTGTCTTGGAGGTCATGTTGCTAGACAACAATGAACCTACGAGCTATGGAGAAGCGATGGTGGGCCCGGATTCCGACAAATGGCTCGAGGCCATAAAATCCGAGAGGATCCATGTGTGAAAACAAAGTATAGACTTTGGAAGAACTACTTGATGGTCGTAAGGCTATTAGGTACAAATGGATTTTAAAAGGAAGACGGACAATGATGGTAAGTATCACCATTAAGAAAGCTCGACTTGTCGTTAAGATGTTTTCCGACAAGTTCAAGGAGTTGACTACGATGCGACTTTCTCACTTGTAGCGATGCTAAGAGTCTATTGGAATTGTATTAGCAGTTACTGCATTATTTATGAAATCTTGCAGATAGGATGTCAAAACATTGTTTCCTCGACAATTTTCTTGAGGAAAGATTGTATGTGATACAACCAGAAGGTTTTTCTCAATCCTAAAAGATGCTAACAAGTATGCATAGCTCCAGCAATCCTTCTAAGGACTGGAGTAAGCATCTCGGAGTTGGAATATACGCTTTGATGAAATGATCAAAGATTTTGGGTTTATACAAAGTTTATGAGAAACTTGTATTTCCAAAGAAGTGAGTGGGAGCACTATAGAATTTCTGATGAGTATATGTTGTTGACATATTCTTGATCAGAAATGATGTAGAATTTCTGGAAAGCATATAGGGTTATTTGAAAAGTGTTTTTCAATGGAAAACCTGGATTAAGCTACTTGAACATTGAGCATCAAGATCTATAAGGATAGATCAAAAACGCTTAATAGTACTTTCAAATGAATACGTACCGTGACAAGATTTTGAAGGAGTTCAAATAGATCAGCAAAGAAGGAGTTATTGGCTGTGTTATAAGGTCTGAGCATTGAGTAAGACTCAAGATCTGACCACGACAGAAGAGAGAGAAAGGACGAAGGTCGTCCCCTATGCTTTAGACGTAGGCTCTACAGTATGCTATGCTGTGTACCGCACCTGAAGTGTGCCTTGCCATGAGTCAATCAAGGGGTACAAGAGTGATCCAGGAATGGATCACATGACAGCGGTCAAACTTATCCTTAGTAACTAGTGGACTAAAGAATTTTCTCGATTATGGAGGTGCTAAAAGAGTTCATCGTAAAGGGTTACGTCGATGCAAACTTTGACACTAATCCGGATGACTCTGAGTAGTAAACCGGATTC
>NC_057799.1:3997724-4001091 GCF_018294505.1 Triticum aestivum | reverse complement strand
AGCTAACTTGGATGAACTGCATCATTTATAAGCTAACCTAGGTAAAATGGGTCATTTTGGAGGAAAATAAGCTAACTCTAGGTCATTATGGTAAGCATATTGGAGGAAATAAAGCTAAGTCTAGGTCTTTATGCATTTGTTAAGCAAAACACTAGAGAAACTTACCGTGATCAGGGAGGTGTAGGAGCGGGGTGGCTAGTGCCGCTACCTGGAGAAGGATCGTGCGATGCGTTTCTGGAGTTAAGCTGCACCAAAGATCATTTCCAATGTCTCGTTAGCATTACGACACTCAAATGTTAAGACTACCAAGTAATGTCCATTCAAACTAAACTCACCGTGCTCCCAGGAGCAATCACTGGCATCGGCGGAGCGGGCTGACCGGACTTCTCGCACACAGACTGCACATTTGGTTTTCAGAACAGAGTCATACTAGTTAGTAATGAGACTCAAATGTTAAGACTAGCAAGTAATCTGCAGAACAAACTTACCACAAGGAGCTCGTACATGGCCCTTGCCTGCATGTCATTCCGTGCCCTCTCCTCCTCCATCATCTTTCTCGTCCTCTCCTCCATCTCCCGCTGCCTCTCCGCCGCCTTCGCCAGAAGTTTCTCCGTTCTATCTCTCTCAGTCTGTATAGCAGCCTGCAACACCACTCACATGACCATTTGTAATCATTGATGGAAGCGCACACAATGTAATGGTGAAAGATAACTGAGTATGTATCACTAACCTTGATGGCGAGTTGCACTGGCTGTTCACGAGGCCTTATCTCAGGAGCGGAGCTCGACTGGCGCGCCTTGATCTCCGGGAGAGTGCTAGGACAACGGATAAGTCCATCTCGAATGGCTATGGAGCCATGGGACCTCCCGCCACCAGATATCATCACCAGCTCTGGATCAATGGGACCCTGGCTCGGGTTAAAGTCCTCCCCTTTCCTCGCCTTCCCCTCATCTCTATATCTCACGAGCTTGTTGTGGGAGGAGATGTTGGTGAAGTTGTTTGCATCATCGAGGTCAGACTGAGAGAAAGCCTTGACTTTCTTGAAAGAGCCAGTGTGGGCCATGGCATACAGGTCGTACACCTCTGGCACCTTATCCGCCTTATTGTAGCGTGCCTGAAAGAGAGAAACAATGAAAATTAGTAATTAAAGGGCTCAAGCTAGCATGATGAATGAATTGCATGAATCATGAAGCAAACCACATACCCAGTTGCGCCCGAACTGATATAAGTTGGAGCTGCCTTGATGGTGTGGCACACCTTCCATTTGGGCACATTTGTCCTTGGCCTGGTTGTGGAGGGCTAGCCATTCTTGTGAGCACCACTCATCGACCAACACCTCCCAACAATCCATCCGATCCGCACACCATCTCGGAGGCGCCTAAGTTAGCAAATAGAAACTTGAGCGCTACGGCTAAGAATTACTAAATGAAGGAACTTAAGTAGAAGGCCTTAAGAATTACCTTCATGTACTGCTCCTTACTCAGGAACTTATCGCGGCACGCCGGCTTGGTCTTCTTGATACCACGCAAGGCGTAGTAGTCTCGAACAGCCTGCACCCGAGCCTCGTGCCGTAAGTTCTGGAGTAGGCGCTTGCAGACGTTCTGGATAACATTTGCACTGTCCTCCTCGTATCCCTCCTCACACCTGTAGAATGTCTGCAATCAAATGAGACAATATTGATTAGTACAATTAATAACTAGCTAGTTGAAGATTTTGAAATGTGTAAAGGAGAAATTACCCAGAACGTCCTGATCACCATGTCTGCCCTCGTGTCGCACACGACACCGTCGATAATGACATCCGGCGGGGCCGGGGCAGCCACGTAGTGCTCCCAGCTCAACCCAAGCTCTGGAAGCCGACCCTCACCAGGCAACGTGACAAACCCCGGGAAGTTTTGCCGGCAAAGAACTCCAAGGACGGAGTTGGGCCGGCGGACACTATGATGGTGGTCCCAACCCCTGCAGCATGACAAGGCCAACGCATTAGTTATTTGAAGAAACGTGAATGCAGAAGGTACAAAAATATTAAATGCACTTACGTACCTCTCCCCATCAGGGAAGATCAACCACCTCTGCTCGCGGGTCGCCGGCACGGACGGGAGCCGTGTAGCACCAGTAGACGGTGCCACCCTCCTCCTCAAGATCAGTCGGCTCCCCGCCATCATCAGCATGGCCACTCGGCTCCTCGGGCTGATCCGGCCAGGTACCCCATCCGGACGTGTGCTCCTCCGGGGTCTCGTGGGCCGAACTCTCGTGGGCTGAAGGCCAGTCGACCCGAGGCTCGTGGGCCCAAGACCCGTGGACCGGAGGCTCGTGGACCGGAGTCCGTGTAGCCTCCTCCTCGGACGAGTCCACCCTAGCAGTCACGTGCTCGGGTGAAACAGCTGGGGGTGGCGGCGAGGAAGGCGCCCTAGCAGTCACCCTACCTCCTCTCCCGCGACCACGTGCCCCACCTCCTCTCTTCCTACCTCGTCCCCTGCTGGGCACCGCGGTCGACGAAGAAGGGCCCGACGGTGTGGACATACTGTCCAGCAACGCACGGCGAAGAGGTACGTCTGGAATCGAAGACCTCAGACCACGCGCCGAGGAAGAAGGGGCCTTGGCGCGCTCCCGACCAGCGCCCACCATCTTTCAACACCTGCCATGACAAACAGTAAACGAAATTAGTACAACATAAAAAAAAGACCGACATGAATAATAATATGTGTATCACTTAAGTGTATCATCATCAAGTACAACATTAAAAAATTTAATACCTGACACTACTAATAATCTCGATCAGTATCATCAATAAATGCATAATCATCATCATCACTATAATCAATGACGGGCTCATAGGGTTCAGTGGCATCAACATGTGCAAGGCCACCTTGACGTAATCGGTCAAGCAATGACAGGTCATCCGCAGCAGTAACCTCTTCTTGTTCCGGCTCTTCTTGTTCCTCCTCTGAGGTGATGTCGGATTCACTGTCGCTGTCTACTTCAATGTTTTGGGGTGAAGTATAGCGGTTCTTGAAACGCTTTTTGGAAAGACGTGTCTCTTGGAAGAATTCTCCTTCATATGTGTCTGGGTTAATGTGAGGTTCATAATCCTCTTCCTTTGGGGGAGATAGTCTAGCACGTGGCGGCACTTCATAAACGACATCCCAACCTTTCAGATTTGGATTAGTTTGGCAGGCCCACGGTAGATAGAATACTTGGGTCGCCTGTTGAGCCGTAATATAGACATCAGGAACATCTAAATGGGTGCTTTGGTTGATTTCAACTAGCCCTATATGTTCATGAGTTCTTCTAGTCTCCTTCGGCTGAAACCAATAACATTTGAAGACTACGACATTCGGTGGGTTTTCACCATAGAATAGAAGTTC
>NC_057799.1:3993833-3994742 GCF_018294505.1 Triticum aestivum | reverse complement strand
ATATATATATATATATATATATATATATATATATATATATATATATATATATATAATTCACCATGTATGTATTCATCAGTTGATCTACTTTGTCAATTTTATTACGTCCATGCAACCTACACTCTAATAGGTAATGATAGGTCCTAATCCCACCCGAGTATGTTTAGATTGGGTTCATTTTCCCATGCTATGCCGCGGATCCTACGCAAAATTTCGGCAGCACCTCCCCGTTGTTCTCCTGATACACGTCTCTGCAATAAACAGAGAGGATGTGTACCCGGAGAACAACAGAGGAGGCACTGATGAAATTTATGCGTCGGATCCAGAGCAAAGCATATGGGAAAACGAACCCAATCTAAACATACTCGGGCTGTCCATGGATAGCGTTGGACAATTCGAAAGAATCAAGGTTATAAATATGCAAATGCATGCATATTTATAACTATGACGCTTTAGAACGGGAGACACATATTGGTTACGCATACTGATGATTCAAGACACATATATATCTAGCTATCAAGTTTCATCGGAATAGATCAAATAATTAATGGGGGAGGAGGACATGTCATTTGTGCTCACCCACGAACGAAGGGGCAGAGCTCGTCAAACGCACGGTGAGGTCGTCGAACACCAAACCTCGCAGCGATGAAACAAATGCACATTTAAAACTACCCGATCAACACAATTATATATGATGTTTTTCATAACAAAATCGAAAGATATATGACCTAACTAATAATTCACAAATATATGACCCCGTCGGCTTCTGGAAGGCCAAAGAACACCTTTTCGGGAGGTGTCGGGGGTCGGGGTGTCGTGTCGGTCTCGGGGTGCCGTGTCGGGGTCGGGGTGTCGGGTCGGGGTGCCGGGTCGGGGTCGGGGTGCCGTGTCGGTGTCGGGGTCGGGGTG
>NC_057799.1:3965984-3992309 GCF_018294505.1 Triticum aestivum | reverse complement strand
GAGGACGAAGTGAGTAACGGGCGGGGGGTACCTGCCGTTAGGCAAGTGCCCTCTTTGCCGTCCGCCAGCCTTTGCCGTCCGCCTTTCTGCCTCTTTGTCGTCCGCTAGCGGACGGCAAAGAGGTGGGCCGTTAGGATTTTTTCAAACGAGCGGGGGATGGGGGCCACCACACTCTTTGCCGTCTGCCAGCGGACGGCAAAGATTCTTTGCCGTCTGCTGGCAGACGGCAAAGAGCTGGCAGATGGCAAAGAGCTTCTTTGCTGTCAGCCTTTTCTTTGCCGTCTGCTTATGTTTAGCTGATGGCAAAGAGCTTCTTTGCCGTCAGCTAGCAGACGGCAAAGAGCTGGCAGATGGCAAATTAGCTGATTCCAGTAGTGTCATCCGCTCATTGGACCGAAGGCGCCTATGATACGACGACACGTGGCACGGCCCAACAGAGGCCCATTCCTGTGAAAAGGTCGGCCCGTTTGACTCGGTCAAAAGGTGGCGGGCCGGCCCACGGAAAGCCTGTTAACGGCATGTTCGCATATAGCCCATTTACAGCCCGCTAACCCAGGGCCAGTTACGCCCTATCCGAATTAGGCCCAGTAGCGTCATCTGGGCCGTCCAATATGATTCAGCCTGTTTTAACTTCCGTCCCGTGTGTGGCCCATGACTTCTTTCGGCCCATATGAGGACCTTTGTAACTCTTGGCCCACTAACGGCCCGTGGTGAAACTGGCCCGTAATGAATAGTGTATCACTTTATACCCATTAACGGCCCGTTATTCCATTGGGCTGTTTCCAGCCCAAGTTATCTTTCGGCCTTCTCAGGGCCCATTGATTCTTGGTCTCATTTGCAGCATTCGGTTACATACGACCCGTTACTGTCATTTTCTGCTTGTGGGCCAAATTCAACCCGTCGTTACAATCGGCCCGTTTGCGGACCGTTAATACGTTGGGCCGTTTTCATGTCAAAAAAACCCGTTGGGCTGTTTTCATAGAGTTATCAAATACGGCCTATTAATGGACTGTTATGGTCCACAAATAGTATGGCCCATGATTGGCGAAATGATGATACGCCCCGTAGAAGGCCCATGGATCCTACGGCCCGTATGAGGCCCATGGATAGTACGGCCCGTAGAAGGCCCATGGATCGTACGGCCCGTAGAAGGCCCATGGACCCTACGACCCGTAGAAGGCCCATGGACCCTAAGGCCCGTATAGAAGGCCGATGGATCCTACGGCCGGTCGAAGGCCCATGGATCATACGGCTGCAGGAGGCCCATGGTTACAACAGTCCGTGTGTTGCCACGATTATTTTGGCCTAGTTACCAAAAATAGGCTATTGTGGCCACTAGAAAAAAAAAAGAACTGCAGTGACTACAAGCAAACAACTAAACAAGACAATAAGGAAATAAATAAGCAAGCAATTAACGATAGCCTATTACCGCTATTACACATATTACATCCACTGGGCATCAAAGTTCGCCACCAGTGCAAATATAGGGAATAAAGCAGCACATTACATACACTAGCCGTCAAAATTGACCACTAGTGCAAATAAACGCGGCAGCAAAACAAGAGCATAACTGAAACAACTTCAGAAGAGCTCAAGAAACGTTATCCTGGGTATCCACCATGCTGGCAATAAGCTTAGCAAGCTGATTAGCTTTGTCCTGTTTGGCGCTAAAATCCTTCAACGCTTGCTGTTGCACCAGAAAGTATGCATCTGAATGCTCCAGGGACTTCCGCCGTCCTTCCGCTTCTTGTCGCAGCATAGCTGATCGATGTCTTTCAGCTTGTAGTTGAGACTCAAGAAACCGAACTGATTCAGACAATGAGTTTGAATAGCTTGTGCAAGCGGTAGTGGCCAGTAACTCGAACACTAAACCAAGACAGGACTTTGGGGTTGTCTCGTTGTCTTCAAGATAGTCTTCCTTAGCTGTTTTATCAGCTTTGTTGGAGACCAACAAGGATGTGTCATTATCCTGAACCTTATCTGCATTACTTCCTTTACCATTGCTCAATAAGGCACTCTTCCCCAATATTCTGTCAGCATTCTAAAAGAAGAAACAAGCAGACACATAACAAGTTTAGCATGTACTAGTATATGAAACTCATTCGGTGAACCAGTTCATTAGTAAGGTGGACAGGATTAAACTACCAAGTCTTCTATTGCCAAGTACTAGTACATAATAAAAGCATCAAACAAACATATATCTATGTCCTATGGTCACTGCATTGTCTTGCCAAATCAACATAGAGACACGGTTCAAATCATATCAGTTCAAGACAAAGCAGCAGTGAAAGAATACAAAGCGTGGGAAACTACACGGCACAACAAGATTTCAGATGGGTACACGGGTCTACACGTACAACAACACTATTGTCTCTGTTGTGATGCTAGTAATGTGCATGGTATGAAAGTCAACTGTATACACAATTGAAATTGAAATCAACAGAGCTATTGATAAGAGCAAACCTGTTAAAGAAACATGCGTGAACATACCTGCTGTGCCATTGGAGTTTCAATTGGATCCTTCAATTTAAAAATAAGTTTGTATGAGTAAATACAGTGATACAAGAGCAAAGCAATCATAGTTAAAAAAGGCGCGCTTAAGCGCGCCTAGGCTCTGGGCATTGGCAAAACGCATTGTGCATAACTACGCATAATCTGTGCATAACTGCGCATAAGCATGCGCTTTGGTCAGTAAAGCGCAAGGCAGTGGCAAAACGCACAATTAATGCCTAGCGCTTTTTCAAACTATGATAGCAATGGAATCTTAAATTAGAACAGTTGTTCTTCAGGTTTAGGCACTTGTTCTACATGAACAGAGTACAGTAAGACGCAAGAATATAATACTTAAAAATAGAAAATGAGCTCATAGACCTTACCACATTCTTGGTTCCGGACCAGTACAGAACAAGGCGTTCCCAGTCATCGTCCAGTAAATGTGTCTCAGGAGAACGTAAGGGAATTTGATGAGTTTCTTTGCCGGTGAAGTACGTTTTCTTCAGGTAATTCTGATACTGCCACCAAGCATTCTTGAAGATAGCAGAGGTATTAGCACAGGTTACCTCATCCTGAGTTTCCAAATCGGTCCTTCTCTATAGAGAAAAATGGGAAAATTTGCTGTATTATAACCATCATGGAGGTAGGATGTATGGGACGAAGTAAAGTAATTGCCATGAATAACATTACTTACACATAACTCCTGGACAAACACCTGCAACTGGCATTTTCCTTCATCTTCGGTATAATATTTCCAAGACGGGAAGATACGCACATACGATTTAACAACATCAAATGCGATAGATGCTAAACTACGACTAGCTGGTTGTGCATCCTCCACAGGAATAGGCGTACTAACTGGTGGAGTTGGGGTTCGCCGTGATAGTACTGGCCCTTTGGGCACTGGAGCTGCCTTACTAACTGCTCTTGTTTGGGAGCTCTGTGGTGGAGATGGTGCTGTGTCAACAGGAACTGGGTTACTATCGGCTGGGGTTGGGGTTAGATTGGGTGAAGCTGGTCCTCTGTCCATCGCAGCAGGGTTACAATCTGCGAGAGTTTGGGTTATGTGTGGTAGGGCTGGTTCTTGTGCATGTACAACCGAGGTGCTATCTCCACCAAGAGGTAGCATTGTTTTATTTGAAGACCGTGTTTTTAGTCCGCTAGATACTGGCATCACCCGCTCCAATTCAAATGGCTGATAAATAGGAAACATAGTTGAATGTACAGACATTGTATGAGAGACAGATGCAATAGATAGTGTGGAAAAAAGAGGGCATGAAATAGTTGACATGTATATTGTTTAACTAAAATGGGTAGCATGACATAATTTCACATATATGATGTCTATCTAAACTGGATAGCATAGCATAACATAATTCAAAGATATGATGAATAACTAAACAGGATCGCATGACATAATTCACCTACATGTTATCTAAGTAATCAGGATCGCATCATTTAATTCACATATGTGATTTATATGCTAAATAGAGGGCATTCGATATGATGTCTGAACTAAGAACATGGTGTTGAATATTGTGTATATGATGTCTAAACTATGCGATGCAAGACACCGTATGCATGATATGAGCAGTATAACCGTGCCAAGTTAGAGCATACACCTTAGTGGGGGAATAGGACTGGTCATCTGTCTCTGAATCCATCTTTGAGGAGCTATCGGGACCCAACAAGAGATCTGCTTCGACAGGTAGCACTGTCTACTATGAAGGCCTTGTTTTCACTCCAGATTTTTCCATCTCCCACCCAAATGGCTGATTCACAGGAAGAGTAGTTTAATGTACAAACATTGTCGACAAATGGAAATGTAATGAAGAAAAGGATGGGCAAGATATCATTCAAATATATGATGCCTGGTTAAACAGGATGGCATTGCACATTTCACATATATTATGGCTGGCTAAAAGACATGAGACTGCATAATTCCCATATATGATATAGAAACTAAACAGGTGGCATTACAGAACATGTCTAAACTAACCAGATGACATATATGATGTCAAAAGTAGGCACTGCAAGGCAACATATGCATGATATGACTAACATCATCATGCCAAGGTAGAGCAAACACCTTGGGGGGTAAATAGGAGTGGTCAGCGGCGTCTAAATCCGCCTCAGAACAGATATCTTCCTCTGGATTACAATCTGGAGAGGGGTGGGGAGGGTTTGCCATTGAACCCACCATGGAGCGATGTCTGCATGACATTGTATTGCCGCGCAAAACTCTTCTCTTTTTCTCTACATGTTCAGCATGACTGTGTACAATATCTGACATGCATACGAAAAAAATATGGTGAGATTATGTAAGGAGAGCATGCAGAAATTTAGAGTGATGGTAACAACCAGTGGATCGACGTTTTTCCATTGAACCAAAATAGCCCTAATGGATCGACGTGAATGTATAGTAATAAGTGATGCAACAAGTGTACAACCTCTTTGCCGTAGCCATGTCGACCTCAGCATCATTGGGTTGGTCGCTGAAGCAGTTGAGGCAGAGGTGGCTGTCGGAGGTGTGGAAGAAGATATGAGGAATCTGTAGACGGCGTCCAGGGCACTGCTGTGTTCTGATGGATCGTTCTGTCGTTGGAGCAGCTCCGGTGAGCCGTAAGACGTCAGGGCTGAAGAAGCACAAGACAGACATCGTCAATCTCAAGTGGGATTCTAATAGCATCTCCAATAGATGATGTAAAATGGATGTAAAATTAACATCACCAAAAACCACCTGACTACAACAGATGAGGTAAAAACTGTTGACTCTGAACTTAACTGTCGAAACTGAAATTTACAGTGGAATCTGAATGCTACTGTCGAAACAGAACGCAATGGTAGCAGAGAGGCACTTGACATGTAGTTTAGGGAGGGCCTGCAGTTCATCTTCAACCTGCACCCCCCTGAGCCGCCAGCCAACACCGGCCGAACCGCCGGCCCCAGCACCGCCTCGCCGCCCCGAAACAACTTGCCACCGCCGCCCCGGCCAGCCCTCTAGGCCCCCGCCCCCACCCTGAACCCTAAGATAGATAGTGGGGTACCTCTCCGGCGAGCCCCCGTCCCCGCTGCGGGTGGTTCTTCCTTAACTCCGGCGAGCCCCCCCAATCCCTGAAAATCGACTGACCCAAAAGTCGATTCAGTCGACTGAAGTGTGGCTTAATCGGAGCAGAGCAGCAGCACGAGCGAGGGGGAGAGCAGCTACAGCAGCTGGGCGAGCGAGCGATCGAGCGAGAGCCGGAGCAGCAGCAGCAGCGCGAGCGAGCGAGCGAGAGCTGGAGCAACAGCAGCAGATCCGGCTGGTATGGACGCCGCCGCTGAAGGGGCCTCGCACTGGGGGAGAGCCGCCGTGGAGATGTCGCCCGCGGCGCCGGCTTCAAGGTAGCCGCTCCATGGGGGTGCGGGATGGAGCACCGTCGGCGCCGGGAGGTCGAGTTAAGGAGAAGGTGCGATGCGATGAGTGTACAACCTCTTTGGAGGTGGAGGATGCTGTGGGGATGTTGTGGTTCCGGTGGAGCAGGTTAAGGCGGCGCTGTGGGGATGGAGCAGCCGCGATAGACGAGGCGATCGTCGGAGCAGCTCCTTGGAGGTGGAGGACGGGGCGGCTGAACCGGCGGGACGGTGAGATGGACGACGGATCCTCATCTGGGGAGGTGGACGAGGGACGTCGAGCTGTTGCGGTGGACGACGTCGTCGGGGATGAGGCTCCGGCTGGGCAGCGGTGACGTGGCGGACGGAGGAGGGTGGGGTTTCGCTGCTGGAGCGGAGAGGTTATGGCGGCCTGGGATTTCGAATGGCGAAAAGGGGGCGATGGGAGGGGATGAAGCATGACTTAGGGACGCGCTTGTCCAAAATGTACGGTGTGTTACAAAAGTACCCCCCACCGATTTGAACTAGCGGCCCTTTCGGCTCAGGGTTAGAAGGGGGATTTCGCGTGTCGGGATTTGGTAGCTGGAGGGAGTTTTTGCGCGCGTTCTAATTTCGGGATAGCAAGGCGCGGGTTGTGAAGGTGCCAGTTTTGGGAGCACGATATCTGAATTTTCGGGATATAACAAGACGCGGGTTGAATTTTAGGGACAAGCCTAACGTGTAGTAATATTGTACTTGTACGTACCAAATCAATTTGCACTTCCCTCAACCAAAAAGAAAACGAAAAAAATAAAACTATTCACACCTCACAAAGAGAGAGTCTTGCCCCGTTTTACTATACGAATGCTATTCAAAGTTACTCCCTCCTTCCATCTATATAGGGCCTAATGCGTTTTTCGATGCTAATTTTGACCAAATATTAGAGCAATGATATATGACATGCAACTTACACAAAGTATACCGTTAAATTCGTCTGTGAAAGGTTCTTTCAATGATATAATTTTCACATTGTGCATGTCATGTACTATTAATCTTGTCAATAGTCAAAGGCAGTCTTAAAAATCTCATTACGCCCTATATAGATGGAAGGAGGGAGCATGAATCCATGTTATGTCCGATTAAATTTTTTCGCTTGTTGTATAATGCATGTAACCTACTCATACCAACATTTTAGTGCATTCCAAATGTCTATACTACCGCTGCAATTCGAACTAAATTTGAATTCGTTTCTCTATTTCAATAAGAATCTACAATCATGATTGTTGCCAACTTCAACCATCATAGTTTCCTTGCTATCCGCCAGATATAAATCGGATGGCCTATAATGCAGGATGGCAGGCACACCATCATCAACAACTCCGTTTTTTTATAGGAGTAGAGATAAAATATATTAAATGTAGTATAACATGTTCATAACCACACCATGTGTATCACCGTTATATATATTCACACATGGGTCGGTTTGAAACACTATGATAAATTCTTCAAATATCCGAATTCGCTTTTTATAATGAAGTATATATGATCTCTATTCGTCTTTTACACCCACACAACCCTCTTATCTTTGTAGCTAGCGCTAACTTTCTCTTGTGCATGCACACGCCCGCATCCCTCTCTCCCTCCCTCAGCATTCTCTAGCTCCATCGCGCAAATTCGTCTTTTCACTTTAGGCCGTTCACCCATGGTGTGTGTAGGCCCCCCAGCTCCTTCTTTACGGCACACATCGATCGATATGCCTCTCTAGCCAGGTGTGCCTAGCACAAACACAAGCTTCCCCTCTTCTCTTGTCATCGTCCATGCCTCACTCCCACCACTCTTTTCATCGTTCTCGTACTCGCACACTCCTCCCCCCTCGATATAGTATGCCTCTCGTACCACCTCCTACATGCATCCCTCTCTCTCTCTATCCTTCTCCTTGTGCCTCATTTGCTTCTAACACACACATGCATGTATACCGATCGATCTCCCAACATATACCTAGATCGACTTTAACTACCCCCCCCCATCAATCGACGTACCTCACAAGTTATGTCTCTCCTTTCTCTAACAAAGGGCGATTGATCTTCCTATGTAGTTACGTCTGCTTACCACAGCCACATCGTCCCCCCTCATCATTCGTGCATGCCTCCTGACCCGTCTCTCACACGCACGTGCACAGACAACAAGCAGCCATCTCCTCTCTTATTGATATTGCGGGCGTTCCCTCCGTTTGTCTAGCAAGCCTATCCCACCATTTGTTAGAAGCAACTCCACTACCACCCCCTCCAACACTCTAGCTCTGTCTCTCTCCCAACCTTATTCCTCTCCTGCACATATGCATGGATGCCGATCAATCTCCCTTAATACATTAATTGAGTTTCTGGACTTTTAATGTGCATAATCTAAATATGAATTGCATGCACATGCTCCGGTGCACCAAAGTGGGTTGAAAAATCACATGTGTGTCCTTGGTTGAATTTCTAGGTCCCATGGAAGAAATGAGAATGAAATTCAAACATCTGGGCGTCATGACTCGGCCGAGAACATCGAGAAACTTTGATTTTAAATTCATGTAAATTCAAAACTCGCCTGGAAATCATGAAACTTGGCATGGTGTCATGTCATGGCACTAACATGTTGTGGTAAAAAATTGGGCCGATTTGGAAGCTCGTGGTTCTAAGAGGGAACGTGCCACCTTTGAGTGTGAAACAATATACGCTGCCCCCCCCCCTTGAGTTTCTTAACAAAGGCAACATAGAACTACATTAGTGCCCTGTTAAATTTTGGAATTATTCCGGGTTCGTTTGTCATTTTTTATACATTAATTGAGTTTCTGGTCATTTAGTGTGCATAAGTCAAATTTGAACTACAAGCACATGCTCTCGTGCACCAAAGTTGGTTGAATAATCACATTTGTGTCCTCGGGTGAATTTCTAGGTCCCATGCAAGAAATGAGAATAAAATTAAAACATATGGGCATCGTGGCTCGGCCGAGAACATTGAGAAACTTGGTTTTAAAATTCTTGTAAATCCAAAAGACGTCTGAAAATCATGAAACATGGCATGGATGTCATGTCATGGTACTACTATGTTGTGGTAAAAAAAATTGGCCGAATAGGAACTGATTTTGGTATAAGCTTCTTGCAAACCGAAGCTTCTTGCAAACCGAAGCTTCTCTCAAGAAGGCTCGTGGTTCTGAGAGCGAACGTGCCACCTTTGAGTGCGAAACGATATAGGTTGTCCCCCTTGAGTTTATTTACAAAGGCAACATAGAACTATATGAGTGCCCTATTAAATTTTGGAATTATTCCGGCTTCGTTTGGCCTTATTTACACATTAATTGAGTTTTTGGTCATTTAATGTGCATAATTCAAATTTGAACTACAAGCACATGCTCCCGTGCACCAAAGTTGGTTGAAAAATCACATTTGTGTCCTCGGGTGAATTTCTACTCCCTCCTTCCATCTATATAGGTCCTAATGCGTTTTTAGGCTAACTTTGACCAAACGTTAGAGCAATAATATATGACATGCAACTTACACAAAGCATACCTTCAAATTTGTATGTCAAAGGAGCTTCCAATAATATAATTTTCATAGTATACATCTCATGTGCTATTAATCTTGTCAATAGTCAAAGGCTGTCTTGAAAAACACATTAGGCCCTATATAGATGGAAGGAGGGAGTAGGTCCCATGCAAAAAATGAGAACAAAATTCAAACATCTGGGCATCGTGGCTTGGTCGAGAACATTGAGAAACTTGGTTTTAAAATCATGAAACTTGGCATGGTGTCATGTCATGGTAGTACCATGCCGTGGTAAAAAAAATTGGCCGAATAGGAACAAATTTTGGTATAAGCTTCTTGCAAATCGGAGCTTCTCTCAAGAAGGCTCGTGGTTCTGGGAGGGAACGTGTCACCTTTCTGTGCATAATTCAAATTTGAAATACAAGCACATGTTCCAGTGCACCAAAGTTGGTTGAAAAATCACATGTGTCTCCTCGGGTAAATTTCTAGGTTCCATGCAAGAAATGGGAATGAAATTCAAAATTCTGGGCGTCGTGGCTGGGTTGGAAACATTGAGAAACTTAGTTTTTTAATTCTTGTAAATCCAAAACACGCATGAAAATAATGAAACTTGGCTTGGTGCCATGACATGTCACCAACATGCTGTGGTAAATTTGCAGTCAGATTTGGGAAGGCGCACACATTAACAATCAACAAAGTCATTTTGGAACAAGTGTTGTCACGTTACAATCGGAAACACAAGTATTATTGAAACCGTGGGCGTTCTACTTACTAGTACCATTTACGTGCCGCCACGCGTCCCCATTTTTTATTAGCTAGGAGGCGTCGTGCAGGGTAGCTATTTGAGTACGAGAGGCGTGCGATCAGACCCCTGCGCGTGCTTATCGGGAGGAGAGCCCTTTGACCTCCATCTGCCGTACACCTCTCTCCCAAGGTCTCCATTAATGGCGCCCGAACATCTGTTTAATGGTGTGGCTATGTCTCACTCGACTGAGATTTAGGAGAGAAAAAAGAAAATCTGAAAGCACGGATCTTGATGTAAGATCCGACGGACCTATATAGCATCTACTGCGACTTATAGCAAGACTGATGAATATATAAGGACGCGGCAGTCCGCGCAGGCCAGGTGCCCTCCCTTGCACTGCAGAAATCAATCGAACAACACATCAATCAAGCAATATGCACCTTGCTCAATCAGCCGAACGGACGAGGTGTATTCGAACCTCATACACTGGAGGCGTCAAGGGGCGGAGGCACAAGGGGCAGTGGAGCACGGTGAGGTCCATCGAGACCTTAGAGAGCTCCATCGTCGGGTCCTGTACGGTCTGCATGATCTCGCCCACCTCGTGCACAACCATCTCTCGACTTGGGCTGGGGTATTACAAAGCTTTACCGTCACATATTTTATACTACTTCAAGGTGCATTAAATCAACACATGCAAGTATCAAAAGGAGAGTCACGGCATGCATGCATGCGTTGTAATTAATGCATCGGTAAACGCAAATTATTGAAATATATCGAGTGCATTGCTTTGATGTGTCGTGTCAACTCGTACATCAACGAGAAGTTTGATTATCCTCTCCCTCGCGGACTTAACTGCACCTGCCTTTGGCTGTATGACAGGTTGGCCACACACCTGTCGGGCCCACCTGTCATACACGCAAAGGCAGGAGCGTCCCTCCCTCGCCCATGAGCGTGGTGGCTGGCAAGACTAGGAGAAGCTTTCGCTACACGCTCTCCCTCCCGCACGCGGTGGACATGCAGCAGTTCAATCGGTGTCAGATGGCCCGAAGCGTACTGTAGTACTCCTCCAGTGCAGTAGTACTCCATCATTGTTCGACTTCCCGAAGAGGCGAAGAGCCAAGCGCAGCCCGGATGCTCATGTGGCAGTTTCATGTGTAGAGTAGTCTAGGATAGCGTGTATCGTGCCTGTAAGCTTAAAATCATTGGGGTCGGCTCCATGCTATGTGGCCGTCTCGAAGTTTTTAAAAAAAATTAAAATAGTCTTCTGGCCCTACCTGACACCCTGGTGATTGTAGTTTGCACGCTCATCTGGTCAAGACAGGAATATATATTTTAATTTGTTTTTTTTTTGAAAAGGGGGGACTCCCCGGCCTCTGCATCAGAACGATGCATACGGCCACATATATTTTAATTTGTGGTGGGTAAATGTTAGAGGTTGCAGCAAATATATTGTACACTGCGGGTCTTTCAGCCAAGTTTAGAGGCAAGCATGTGGGGCCAGTGCTATGATGTGTCGCGTCAACTCGTACAACGAGGAGAAGCTTGATTTTACTACACGCCTTCTCCCTCACCCATGCGCGCGGTTGCTCACAAACGAGGACAGGCTTTTGCTTAGTAGTACTTCTACAACAAGCTATCCGTCCCGCTCGCGGTGGACGGACATGTAGCAGTGGATTCGACACTGTAGAAGCAGTAGTAGTAACATCATTGTTCGTCTTCTCGAAGAGGCGAAGAGCCAAGCGCAAACCGAACGTTGCAGTTGCGAACATTGGAGCACGCATATAGCCAGGCTCTTGCATGAGAAAAAATTGCTATGTGAGCCCACTATTGTACTAGTACATACAACTACTTGCTAGTATAGCCCTGTAAACCAGAAAGGAGTATTTGCCCTTCTATAGATTTCAAAAAGTGACTAGACTACACCGAGGCGGAGTACATATGGAGCAAAATGAGTGAATCTGCACCGTAAATAAATACGTACTAGTTCTATCGTTTTCCTCTCCGAGGTGCACAATATTGAGTATACTGACTAGTCTCTTTTTGACATGCATTTACGTTTTTTTACACAGTACAGACACAAGCGCTCATATACACGCGCATACACTCACCCCTATGAAAGCACACATGCACGGCACTATCATCTTGAAATTTACGAAGTCACCATAGGCACCTCGTCGTCGACGGGTCCATAGGTGCTTGAATGCCAAGGAGGGAGAGGGTAGCGGTTCCCGAGACGTTGAACGGTCAATGATGCATCCTCAATTACATGTAGAGAGAATTAATTGGAGAAGCAGAATAGAGCCAGCACGATGTGAATGCAACAGAGTTTGGACTCTCATATAATAAAGGCGCCCCACCACTCCAATCCATCTACTCCCATGTCTCTGCGCAACACTGCTCACTCCAATCCAAAACCAAGTGACCAGAAGCCACAAGCACCTATGGAGGCGATGGACGCGAGCGGCAGTCGGCTGTGCCAAATCATCCAAGGCGCCGGCCTGCGGCCCCGCACCGCGCAGCATTTTCAGACGGTGCTGGTGACCGCACGCATCGTAGCCCTCGCCGACGCCGGGTTCGCCTCTCGCATGGACAACATGATGGCCAACTCCATCCGCAAGTTCACAGCCGTCAAGAAGCGCGCGGACGACCTTGCCGTACTGCTCCAGCCCGCGCGCCCAGGCTCCTCATTGCCTGCCACCCTCATCGGCCTCCATGGTGACGAACTCTTTCAAGCCCTGGTGGCCCTGCAGGTGCCGGAGGTCGCAACGAAGAATGTGCACCTCGAGGCCGCGCTCGCCGCATGGCGCCTCGCCATGCAAGAAACCGTCGACCTGCATATCCACGTCTACGCCTCGACGGGGTAGAGTGCCCTGAGGTTGAGCACACAGATGATCTACGTACGTTCAAATACGATCAACCGTGCGACAGCAGTTCCAAGTCGAGAGGGAAAGGCGATGAGTCGGTGGACGGTTGCTAGTTTGCCATGGTACACGAAGAGGCGCCCCGGCCTACACGTCCTTTCGGAAATTGTACAAAAGGACTCGCCGTCTTCTTACTGCACCTGCCTTTGGGTGTATGACACGTGGGTCCAACGGGTGGCTGGCCAATCTGTCATACAGCCAAAGGCAGGTGCAGTAGAGGGGCGAGGAGTAGATGGCCAACACGCACGTGAATTAAATGCAGTCTGCACTTCTGATATAAAGGCTCCCGCCAGTCCAATCTACGAAATCCTACGCACCTAAGGGCAAGAGTGATCACCCCAATCGCAAGATCAGTTGACTAGAAGCTAGACCCATGGAGGCGATGAGCGCGAGCATCAGCCGGCTGTGCCAGATGGTCCACGACGCCGGCCTGCATCCTAGCACCAAGGAATGTCTCCAGGTAGTGCTTGAGGCCGCCAGGGCGAGGGGCCACTTGGACGACAGCTTAGTCTCCTTGTTCGACGAGGTCCTCGTCGGCTTCCTCGACAAGTTCACCGTCGTCAAGAAGCTCGCGGATGACCTTGACGTACGCCTCCAGCCCACGCGCCCAGGCTCTGCGATGCCTGCCACCCTCAACAGCCTCTATGGTGACAACCTCTTCGACGCACTGGTGGCCCTGCGACTGCCCGCCGTCGCGCCGGATAATGTCCGCCTCGAGGTCGCGCTCGCCGCGCAGCGCCTGGCGCAGCAAGACACCATCGACATAATCACCCACGTCTACGCGCAAATCGTCCACAAGGACTACTACATGCAAGACGTGGACGATAGGACGCTGGCCTTCTTGGACCGCAGGGCAACCTTGGACGGCATAGTTTAGAAGCACGTTGAGCTTGCCGCCAACGCCGCTGCTCCTCACACGTCGGTTGGTGACCCGGTGCACTAGGGCATGAGGATGTCGTTGATGGATCCGTATGTATCTTTATCTTTCCGTCAAATCCATGTAGTAGTATATGGTACTACTAGTAATTATCTTACCTTTCGCATCAACTTCATAATTTTCCTACGTACTCCATGCATGAACCGTGCCAGAACCAAACTTCTCATTACTCTAGGGAAAATCGTTATTTCTATCTATCGGTCGCCCCATGGAGCAGAACCAAATTTTACAAGTTACAAGTTCAAAAGGAAAAGCCTGCCGTGTTCGCGTCACACCCCCACACGGTTTGTCCGGCACGCCGCTCAAGGGGGAATGCATGCTGTGTTGCATTTTCACTTACAAGTGGGACCGCAGTTGAGCAAACCGACTATCGGCAAACCCCCACCCTGCCCACCACGCGATGGCTAAGAAAACAGAAGGGAGAAGAGATGGTTGTAGCTAGCACGGACTCCAAGAAAATTGGTGTCGGATGGGACTCGTGTGGGTGGCGTGTGCCGTACTGCTAGACATGAATGCTAGTTATGGCCCATGCCACCCCACTATATCGAGGTGCTGGTTACTCCACTATATCGAGTACGTAGAACAAACTTCCTGGAGTCCATGCTCGGCCCTCCTCTATCTCTCTTCTCAGCCAGCCAGCAGACGTCTGTTTGCTCTTATGCGGTCCCACATGTCAGTGAAAACGCAAGAGGACCCACTGATCCTGCACATCTTTCACCTCGACGTGCTGGTGATGAAAAAAATCCAATAAAGATCTTCGGTGGCCGCTTTTGGAGTTACTCAAGAGTAGTAAGATTCTATTTACAGTTTAACCCAAGATGCACATCACGTGGCTTCACCTACCACTCTATTTTCTTGGATGACACAACCTGGATGTTAGATGTCCCACATGTCGGCAAAAGGAGGAAGAACTCGACCAAATCTTCGGTTGTGCTCTCGGATTAGACTAGTTGTGCTAACTTAAAATTTTATTGTGTAGAATGGATGCAAGTTTTGGTATTGGGAAGAAGAGTACAATGATTTATTGATAGAGCACAATTTAGTAGATGTTCTAGCACTTTTAGCAAGCATAGAGGCTAGAGATGAGACTAGTGCACTTGTTGATAGAATAGAGGCTAGACACGTCTACTTCTTTACACTCGAAGAAGAAAGAAGCACGCAAGATCGAGCCTCCGCAGATCAACAATGAATGCATCGAGAAGGCACTAATCCAACTTACAGGAGCAGTTATGGAAGTTGGATATCTTCTAAAATGTATTCTTGTGGTTCTTGTTTTCTTTGGTCTTGCTTTTCTAGTCAAAATTTTGGTGATGTATTTCCATGTACCAAAAAATCATTGATGAAAAAAAGATATGTGAATAGTGCATGTACTCAATGACAGAGCACGGGATGGTAGCCATGGACATGGTCGGCCCTTTTTGAAGAGAGTACTAATAAATAACTTTGATGTGTCCCATCAACTCGCAGAACAACGAGAAGCTTGCTTACTATGCCTTCTCCCTCGCCAACACGTGCGCGGTGGCTCGCAGCACGAGGAGAAACTTTTGCTTACAAGCGGTGGACGTGCAGCAGTCCATTTGGTGTCAGATTGCCAGAAGTACTACTGTAGTACAATCATTATTGTTTGACTTCCGGAAGAGGAGAAGAGCCAAGCGCAAGGTCACCTACTAACCTAGTACCGTACTACTATAGCCAAAGCTGGTCCACCTTTTTAGAGCATGGTTAATAAATATAGGCGGCTCTTGCAGCGGCACATCATTTAGAGCAAGTACTCTCTTCGTAGGAACAAAGGAAGTGAAACAAAAGTTGGAGTGGATGCTAGATTGCCAGTTAAAAGATGATTATATAGGGAAAAAATCCTATAGCATTCTATCCTATGAATCAAACGACCAATGTAGGAAAATTATGAGGGGGTCTCTCCAACAGTGTTCCTGGGCTCGCACCTAACATCACGGTGGTCAAACTTGGAGTCATTCATCTGGTACATGTGGCATCTCAGATCTGGACACAAGGTGACGCGACCTCTCACTTCCTCCGCCATTTGAAGCGGCGCGCCGGTGGAGGGCTAGCATACTCCAATATTAGGTTGGATCTATGTGATGTGGCAACTTCATATACTAACCGAATGCTGGCTATACTACTACGGTACTCACACTCCAAGAAGTGACTCGAAAACCATTCATAAATTGAGTCTATGACATGCATTCGCGATTGAAATGTACCATTCATTAAATACAACAATTCATCAACACACAACGACAACGAGGATACATGTTGGATTATAGATTATTTCCAACAAAACATTCTAGCAAATACTAAAGTTTTCATCACACAACAAATAACAAGCAATGACATGAACTTCAACTCAACCAATCCTCGGCGTTGGAAACGCTTGCTTTGAACCATAGGTGCTCTGGGAAGGGCCGGCTATTGTCCATATCGAGAGCAACGCAGGACTGATCATCCAGGCTGAAGCGGCATATATCAGGACCAGGGTAGGGAACCACCGAAATGTCCAAGGTATAGATACAGTTGCTTCTCATAAATGGTAGTAACGTTGTGTCAACAGCAGCTGGATCGCCTTTCACCATCATTGGATAGTTTGGTCCAAGGAAGAGCGAGTTTGTTCCAAGACTATCAATACTGAACCAAGGAGAAGGTGTTTGCGCTAGCACACTAGTATCCATCTTGAATACCATGCAACGGGTGTTGGAATAGGTCAGGAGAGGGCGACCATGGGAGACAACGCCTGCTTCCTCAGTAGTAACAGTCTGAGTGCACTGTATACAGACAAGAAGAGGTGATCCATCGGAATTAGTTGACAGGCGCCACTGAGTATATAAGTTCTGCTCCTCCTCATGCTCGTGATCATCACCATCGTCATCTCCCCCTTGCTTATAAAATTTTTCAAGTATAGGTGGTGGAATGTTCACAGGACCTTGGAAACACAAGAAGAAGGTTAATTAGTAAAGGGAAACTTGCTAACCCGCATGCATGTGGATGAAACAATTATAATTACGGTGGAAGACAAACATACCGAAACTACGAGGATCCCATGCAAAAACAGTGCCACGAGTGGTGGCAGCAAACCCAAGATCCTCATATTCAATTGCATCACAGTACACATCCGTGTATAGAAACTGATTTTTGAGCAATATCCATCCAGTCGAACCACGAAGGACAGCAACAAGCTTGTCGAAGATAGCAACAACTTGATAGTTCTTGTAATTCCAAGAGCGGTTGGGAACTCGATAAATTGCTATCTTCAGTAGACGACAGTCACCATGATCGTATTTGAACGTACGTAGATCATCTGTGTGCTCAACCTCAGGGCACTCGGAGATTTTTGGAAGTGGAATCCACTGACGAGTGTACACATTCACAAGTTCCCAGTCGCAATTGTACCCAATATAAACAACCCAATCTCCATTTGTGCCAGCCCAGGACTTACCCTTAAGCGATGGCATCTTGACATCACACGTATCATTATCAAGCGGCATCAACTTGCACAAGGCGAGGCCTCCGTCGTCCGCGCCCATGCGAACAGGCTTATAGCGAAGAAGATAAGGGAGATCAAACCGCTCCTGGACCCTTGGGTTCCTTGTAATGATGTTATTAGTTGAGTCAAGAATGGGCTTGAACAAACCTGCCATGCTAGCCGAGGTGATGACGTCGCACCGATCAATGAGTTCCCCCATCACGTCATCTTTCAGATCGGGGCAAGAATAACGGGGTCGTTGCCGGCTTGTTCCCTCCATGGAGAAAACGATCGAACAATGGCAGAAAGAAAGGTGAAGGCAAATGGAGGAGGGAGGAAGAGCGTGCGACAGCAGTTCCAAATCAAGAGGGAAAGGCGAAGAGTCGGTGGATGGTTGCCAGTTTGCCACAGTACACGAAGAGGCGCCCTGGCCTACACGTCCTTTCGGAAATTGTACAAAAAGGACTCGCCGTCGTCTCACTAACATGTTGGAATCGGACCACATGTCAACGAAACATCGTGTGTAATTTCTCGTGCAAAATGCGATCTGGCCGCGTTGGCCTGAGGTGTCGCATTATTTCTCGACTTTATTTTTTTAATGGCGTGCCGTTCAGTTTTGAAGCATGACTAACTGGTATTGTTTGCAGAGAAAATATAAACTACTCTACCACTACTCCACCTCTAGTACTAGTAGTATAAAAAAGATATATAGGCTGGAGCTTCAGAGCTTTCTTGCTAAGGGCTGCCCACTTGCTTCTCACACTATCACCCTCTCTCCAGATCTAAAAAAGACGGCCTCTCTCTCCCTCCTCACCGGTGGTCACAGATCCGCCGGGGAAGAAAAGGACGTGCAGTGTTGACGCACTCGTCGTCGGCGAGCGAGGTCAAGCACTGACGACAAGGCCGTCCACTCAGACCTAGCGCCCGCGCGGGATGGCCTCCGTCCCCAAGCTCGCTATCGTAGTGCGTGTGGAGGACGATGACCACGAGCGAAGCCACTTCCCGCCGACCCTCGGGTATGCTACCTCTTTTTGAACCATACCCTTGTTCTATTGCCCCATCTACCATGTTGCTACATGTGGATCTTTTTCCACTCCACCCTCTTCCCAATTTGCTATCCTCTGCTCTGCTGGTCACGCAGACAAAAACCTTAATTTCACTATTAAAGGAAACCCTACTTCATGCAGACTAATCCATGTCTGGGTTGAATAAGGAAAGGAAGGGAGACTGTACTGTCCAAGAGAGTAGGCATCGAACCCGCACCTAGGTTGAGAAGGGGAAAATCAGTAGCTAAGGAACGAGTCTCGTGTCTCTTGGTTGAAGAAGGGTAGAAAGGCATGACAACGCAATAGAGAATGACCAGGTCGATCGGTTTGTTGTCCTCACATAGGAAAAAGGTGGCTAAACATAACAAAAATGGGACGTAATCCGCATATGCTGCCTGGATATTTGTTGCTCTGGGCAACCATACCTCCCTCACCACTCTATGCATCCGTGGAGGTACATCGTACTGGTGCGCCCACTGTCCGAATGGGCCTCGCATGCTCTTAGTCTAACTTTTTTGTTGTTAGTATAACGCCAGCAGTCAAGTCAAGCAATGCTACTGCTAAAGTGATGCCACATTTAACTAATGCCGCACTCAGTCTAATGCCACCGATAAATTTAAGCAATGCCATTTAATGTCAGTGGATTATTTCAGGGTTAGCTCTTGATTGTGGATGTATTAAAGATTTTTCAACTAAGGCATTCTAATGATGTTGCACAGCCAGTATACCAACGATGAAACTTGTTACTACCTTCAGATTTTTGCACTGTTAATGCTTATAGATTACATACCTCACTTTCATGAGATAAGTTAAATTTTTTGTACAGTGTCACCAAAATGCCAAGGCGCTGATGTCATTTTATTTTGGTTAAACTGCACAAAAAATTATGAAGACAAGAGGAAAGGTTAAGAGTGGGCACCTCCTCCTCCGGCTGTTCTCTTGATTCGTTCGATCAAGTTTTTATGTTTGATCGATTATAAAGATTGGGATAGCAATTTTTAAGGTCCCCCCGAGTTCGAAATGATATTTACCTTGGAGGTACATGGTTTGCAATTTTTTTATACTGTCATTAGTTAATAATGCTAGTTACCTTCAGAATTTTGTATTTGGTTTAATGCTCATGCACAACTAGTATACCAATGCTGAAACGTGTTACCTTTACATTTTGTATTGTTAATTCTTATAGAAATCTTCCAGTGCCAGAGTTTATTGAAATCTGTTCAGTAAAACCATTGTACTGTACCCTGTAATGAAATAACTACTCTACTGTTGCACTAGCCACTGGATTAGTGTATATTTGTAGTATTTGAAATTTCGAATGGTGTTGCATTAGCGTATGGACATAAATAAAGGGTGGCAAGCTTTCCCAGATATGTGCTCAAGAAAACTACTACCTGTTTTTCTAAATACTAGTAGACGTTTGGGTACTTTAGACTGAACCGCAAAAACCTCTTATATTAAGGAACAGAGGGTGTAGAGTTCACTCAAATTATCCCGGTAAAGCTAGTCACACCTTTGTTAAAATTAATGTTCATTATGTTATCGGAGGAGGTCTGTAAGTTTGTCTCTAATGCCTGTCGACTACATACCTGACATCATGATGTAATGTTAAGTCATTTCCTTTTGTACAGTGTCACTGAATTGTCAAGGCGGTGATGGCATTTTATTTTAGTTGAACTGCACAAATTATGCTTAAAAGAAGAGGAAAGGTCAGGAATCGATCATTCTTTCAGAAAGAACTATATATGCCTTTCTGACATCAGCCTCTGTTGCCTTATTTATTCCTTCAAAAAGGTGATTAGAAACAGTCTTGCTACCTTTTCCCATTAAGAAATTGGAATGCTTATATTTGTGAGTCTATGCTTCAACTAGTGCCACTTTTATAGTAATCACACTTTCAATATCTATGCAAACAGGGATGCTCGAGTTTAGTGGAACTGCACAAAAAGTCCAACTGGTTCAACATTAGGAGCATGTTTTCTCCCAAACCTTTATATCCAATTGGTGGCACTATGAGCTGTTCATTAAGAAAGTACATGGTTTGCTACTCTCTTGCTACTCTTTTTGTACTGTCATTAGATAGTAATACTAGTGGTTTGCATGTGAATTTATTCGCAGGGTGGACCTACATTGGAGGTGCAGGACATGATTCAATGACTGGATCCTCAATTTCGGTTGTATCGATTTCACCTCTTCCATCACTGCGAACATGGATATCCTTGGTCTGATGAAGAATAGGCGCTATATTTCTGCTCTGAACAAGCAAATCAATTCAGTATGAAATTGTCCAGGGCAAAACATGACTGTATCAAGTTGTCCAGTGCAAAACATGACAGATCTAAGCGGAAGAGACATGTTTAAACCGAAAATACAAGGTGGGGTATATGTTTACTAGCTGCTTGATATTTGTGCAGACAGAGATGTCTTCCCGTTGCTATTTAGCAAACACACAAAGTGACCGCAATTTTGGTTGAACTGCACAAGAGAATAGTATAATCACTGCATGCAGTGCCATTTGAAAATAGACATAGAAAGATTGGATAGTCACTTCATGGACTGCAGAAAAGTAGTACTGTACTATTTATTGGCCAACACTAGGTGCTTCATTGCTTTGGTCTGATTATACAATGGGCATCATTTTGCCTAAGTTAAAGTTTGTATTCCGAAAATAGTCTCGCCGTGTGATCAAGAGAAGACCAAATCATATTGCAGTGGATGTTCCTCCATCATGTGTGGTTCATTCCCATGGTTCCAGCTGTTGGTGAAACCACTTACGTTTGCAAGAGGAATTGTAGACTTCACAAACAAATTTGTCATTCTATCTGTACTGAATGTTGGCCAAGAGAAGCATCCATGTTAGTAGGAAGAACATATGTTTTTTCTAGATCTTTGCTTTTGGAGCTACATATTTGTATATGATCTGTGAATCATTGAGATGCATTAACATGTTGATCTTATGTATGGGAATCGTACTAGTTGGTTTTAGTTGTGGCTGATCTTGCTTTTGGAGCTACATATTTGTATATGATCTGTGAATCATTGAGATGCATTAACAGTTCCGTATATCTGTTCGCTCAGTGTTTACAAGTTACCGATCGATCACTAGCTAGCCTATTAATGCGCTCATGGCTGTTTTAGTTGCGACGCAAGATCAGAAGTGGCAGTTTTTTGAATAGAAATGCCTACCTCTGAAGAAACTGACAAGCTGCTCTCAAGAAAATGCCATGCGAATCTGAAGAAACTGCTAGCAAAAACGTTCGCAAATGCCTTATCTCCCAGCTAAAGTTCATCAATTAATGCCCTCGGCTGCGACTCGTTGCAACTGGCTGCGAGCGATTTTGAGTGCCCGCATGCAGCCAGCCGTAATTAAGCCAGCTAACTGATGCAAAAAAAGATGCACTTTATTTGTTGCGGGCCTTTTAAATCTGTGGAATCATTATTGATAAGGAGGGAGATGATTCGAGTGCACTCGTTTGACCGTAAGGCCGGCGTGCGATCCAGCACGGATGGGACGGGACGGCACAGTCAGAATTTCAGTTTCTCTAGTTTTCCACGGCAAGCTGGCGCGCTAAGCCATGCCGGCTTCATTATGCATTGAATTCCAATGACCGTCGCGCTACCTTCCGCTTATAAGTACTGTTTCTCGGCCTTCTATGGTGGCACCGTGACCCAACTCGCCCTATCCTCATAAGCCCCCACCGGACCGACGTTGCTCGCCACTTATCCTCGCTCTCGCCACGTCCGCCATGCCCCCACCCGTCCGCGATAGGCATGGCCGGAGGCTGTCACCGCCGGAACTAGTGTTCGGTTTTTCACCGGAAGGCAAACGGAGGGAGGAGGCATTCTATCAGTCTTTAGATGGCAATGCGGAGATCGAGGACTTGTTAGAGCGCGACCGCCTGGCGGAGGAGCAGGAATTGTTGGAGCGCGACCGCTTGGCGGATGAGCAGCGTATCGCTGATTTGCGCCGCCAGCGGGACATGGAGCAGCAGTGCACCGACGCTCTGAGTCGCGAGCAGAGCGCCCGCACGTGGGCCGACTACGTGGAGGCCGGCGCCCGGCAAATAGCCCTGGAGGCTGTCGGGCACGCACGCATTCGCGACGCCGATTTTTACTACCAGCTCGTCAAGTGGGTTTCCCGCTTAGAAGCCGAAGCTTCGATGGACCACGCCGGCATGGAAAGGGCCAACACGCGCGAGCAACGCGCCCTATCGCACCTCTGGCAAGTCTGAGGCAAGGCGGAGGACGCCGGTGCCGGCGTTTAGCGTGTACCGCAGATGGCGGCCGGCATCGTCTAGTTAGCTAAGAGTAAGTTAGTACTTGTACGCTACTAGAGTATTAGTGGAAGTAGATAGTTAACTTGGCTATGATGGTTGTCAACGTGGAAGTTCAGTACTCTATATGTGGATCAGACCTGTTACTTTGCTCTGAATGTTGAACTTTCCGTTTGAACATATGGAATGGGCTGTTATTTTTTAAAATTGGTTGTATTTGTCCTCCACGGGTTTAGAGGCTGACTTGTGGGCCTACCAAGTTGACGCGTACACAACCAGGAGATGATTGTACGTGGAGAGGATGACAGGAGGGACCCGCCAAGGTCATGGCAGTATGCAAGCAAAGTGCCTCCTTATTTCAATCCAATAAAAAAATGGCTCCTTGTAATGGATTTCTGACATCTAGGTCCCATGCCATTGTCAACGTAGTCAATAAACGAGAGAGTTGCACAACGAGCGGCTGACATCAGGGACCTAGCAGCTCGCCCAGTTATTTTTGTTTTGGGTTAATTTGATAAATGCCACTCCAAATCTGGTGTTTCTACGAAATGCCATTGCAATTTCCAAACTTTGAAAAATGCCATTTCATGCCATCCACAGTGGCATTTTTCGAAGTCTGGAGTGGCGTTTTTCAAAGTTTGCAAATTGCAGTGGCGTTTTCCAAAGTTTGCAAAAATTGCAGTGGCATTTTTCAAAGTTTGGAAATTGCAGTGGCATTTTTATGAATCGCCATATTTGTTGTGGCATTTATCTAATTTGTTTTTGAGACAGAAGCAGGGTGTCAACTGGGCTGTGCGGGGCACTCTGGTATGTCTAGACAGCCTTCTCTTTTATGTTTACCACAGACCAGCCTAGTAGTTTTTTTTCTTTCTGAAAATGGCTAGCCTAGTTTTTTTGTGATTTGCCAAGTAAGTCGCTTTGTCAGGCCTATTGGACTGCAAATCTTTCAAGACGAGGAGAGCTTCATTCGGCTGGACGAGAAAATGGCCTATCAGTAATGAGAAATGGGTTGTACATTTTTAAAACACATCAAACCGGCAATTACTTTCAAATTTCTTTTTTTCATTTCAAGATTTTAAATTGCATTAATTTTTATGCGCGGACAATTTGTTGGATTTTATATTGATATACATTTATTTTTAAAATCATTTTGAATGTGACTCGAAATTTCGGGATTAAAAACAGTTCGGACCGCACCGAAATATGCAACACTTCGTATAATTTTTTAACCGTGGCCACAATATGGGCTGTAATGCTGACAAAAAGAATATGGGCTCCAAAAGAAACCTTCAGAATTAGCAAATGGGCTGTAAATTATTAGAAATAATGGAAGATGGGTTGTATGTTGTTTTCCACAGATTTGAGGCTTTCCTAAAAAAAGGTTGACGCACAAGCAGTGACTCTTGGATGGCAACCCAATGGCCGTCGTGCTTCTTCAATCTCTGCTCTTCCTGCTCCAGCCGCTCAAACAAGTGCCGGCGGGACTGCCTGCTCCCTCCTCCCCGCGGCCGGCTCTGCTGCCGCGCAGGCCTCACCGCCCCACCGTACTCCCATCGCTAGCCTAGCCATCCCTCTACTCACCCACACCTGCTGTTATTCTCCGGCGACGGCAGATGAACCGGTAAACCCTCGTACAGTCGTACTCCCCTCCGCGTGGGAAACAACTGCCGAGTCTTCCCTGCCTCCGTGTCGTTCCCTTCCTAGGCCTCGCCGTCGTCCACCGCCCTGGTGCTCTCGGCGTGGCCTAGTCAACGTGGTCAACGACCGACATGCATCTGAAGTGGACTGTACGTGGAGAGGCCGACAGCTGGGTCCACGGCCGCACGCAAGGAAATGCCTCCTTATTACGCGCAAAATAATGATTCCTCCACCTGACATCAAGGACCCACCGAAAGGGCCTCTGTATTTCGCGAAAAAAACGTAACCGCCGCTGACAGCTCGGACCCACCAGCTATATCTTCGCACGCAAGGAAGTGCCTCCTTATTACACACAAAGAAATGAATACTCCCCCTGCTAGCTGGGACCCACCATGGTGGGACAGGGGCCTTTGTCAACTTTAGTCAATATGAACGATTCTAGCTCCAGTGACCGTACAATGTCCATCCAACGGCCGCAGTGCTTCTTCAACCTCTGGTCTTCTTGCTCCAGCCGCCCAAAGCAGCGCCGGTCGTGCCGCATGCTCCTGCCTCCCGTGGCCGGCTGTGCGGCCGCGGAGGCCTCACCGCCCCCTACTATTCCTACCGCTGGCCAGGCCCTGTGGCGACGGCAGCCTCACACCGTAGCCGAACCAGTGAACCCTCGTACTCCTCTCCGCGCGGGCTTCCACTGCCGCGTCTTCCCCGGCTCCCCGTCGTCCCCTTCCTAGGCCTTGCCGTCATCCACCGCCCTGGTGCTCTCGGCGCGGCGTGATCAACGTGGTCAAGGAACGACTTCCATCGGACGTGGACTGTACGTGGAGAGGCTGACAGCTGGGTCCACGGCCGCAGCAAGGAAGTGCCTCCTTATTACGCGGAAAATAATGATTCCTCCACCTGACAGCTTGGACCCACCGGACGGGCCATTGTATTTCGCGAAAAAAACGTTTCCCCCTGACTGCTAGGACCCACCAGCTACATCTTCGCAGGCAAGGAAGTGCCTGATAGTCGGGACCCACCTGGTCGAAGCGTACGTAGCGTTGTCATTCTGGTCGCGAACATGTACGTACATATATACTGGTGGATGTAGAGGCGCGCACGTGTCGTAGTAGAGGCGCGCACGTAGCATGTACACGTATGTACAGCGGCCAATGTGCAAGAAAGAAAATACGGCCACGTACGTACATACGGGCAGGTTCTCGAACGCCTACTCGCGCATACGTACGGCCAGGGCTCGTGTACATGGCTGGGTCGGAACGGAGAAACAGCGTCGTCGTCGTGTTCATGGGGAGCCAACCGGCTGGGTCAGAATGGAATGCGTCGTCGTGTTCATCGGGAGGGCTTGGACGGAACAGCCGATGGAAACGAGGCCTGGCGTACCGCAGAACGGAGGAAACAGCCTTGTGTTCGACCGGCCACGTTTGAAACGGGATACTGTTCATCGAGAGGGGTCTGGCGAACCACAAAACGGAGGAAACAGACCTCCTACGGTCGAAACGGGGGTCCTGTTGATCGGGAGGGGTGTGGCGTACCGCAAAACGGAGGAAACGGACTTGTGTTGGAGCGCTACGGTCGAAACGGGGGTCCTGTTCATCGGGAGGGGTGTGGCGTACTGCAAAACGGGACTCCACGGGATACTGTTCATCTCCACCGTCGACCCCCTCCAGCCTCCATGGGCTACTGTTCATCCAGCGTCGATCTCCTCCAGCCTCCACCTGCGACTGTTCATCCACGGGCTCCTGTTCATCTAGCCTCCACCACGCGCTACTCCACCAGCTAATGTTCAACCAGCCCTCTCCACGGGCTCCTGTTCAACCACCCCTCCACGGGCTTCTGTTCATCCAGCCCTCCACCGTCTACAGTTCATTCTGCCCTCCACGGTGTGGTCCTATTCATCCTGCCCTCCACGGGGTCCTGT